>NC_132785.1:80167618-80295118 GCF_048418805.1 Vulpes vulpes
ATTCAGCTACAACTTTACACTCCCTGTGGAGCAAAGGTAAAAAACTTATAGTGTCATATTCCTTCTGTTTCAAAGTAGCTTTTCCCCATTATTCTGGTATATATTACCAAGATTTTTCATATGTGGGTAGGCACAGTTTGTCCTCCCTATAAGACTCATGTAGAAACAAAAATAAAGTGAGAATATTCATTGTATAAATATGTTCTAAAACATTGTGGATTTTAAGTACCTTAAGGGGATCAAAGGGGATAAGCTCACTTAACTGAAAAATAAATTATCTATATTCACACAAGTAACTCTAATATGTTTTCTGAATTTTACTACCAGGCTGATTACAAACACCACTGATCTTTTTAAAAATGGCCACTTGATCTCTATAGACTAAATCTCTTTTAAAAATTAATTTATTGTTTATTACATTCAAATATTGAGCAAAATGTATTTCAGTCTGATACTTTCTTCCATCTTTCTCCTTATGTGCATTCAGTTAAAGCTTTCTTATTGGGGCATCCAGGGGGCACAGCTGGTTCAGTGGCCACTCTTGGTTTCAGCTCAGGTCGGTCATGATCTCAGGGTCATAGTCTCAGGGTTGTGAGATCAAGCCCCGCATAGGGCTCAGCACTCAGTGTGGAGTCTGCTTAAGACTCTTGCCTTCTCTGTCTGTCTTCCAGCCCCACCCCTGCAATCACTCGCTCTTTGTCTCTAAAATAAATAAATAAATCTTCAAAAAAATAAAGCTTCTTTGTTGTTTTGTTTTTCTTTGTTGGCTTGTTTCTCTCTCTCTCTCATTTTTGTGTCTGTGTACTCTGTGCTCTGAACTATTTTCACTGGCATTTTCTCCAGGCTCTTATATTGATCACTCCCTTTTATGTAAATCAAATGAAATCGTACGTCTGCAGGTCTGACCTCTCTCCAAGTCTTATCTTTCTTTTTCACAAACCACTAGACAATATGGCAGACATATTAAAAAAGACTATAAATTGAAATTTGATTATATAATATCCCAACTTCAATCAATACTGGGTGTTTTTGCATTTCTTACCCATCTTGATGTCATCATAATTCTTTCGGTCACCTTGTTTTGCAGCCTTGAAGTTATTTTAGGTAATGTCCTCTTGCTACCCACATCTTAGGAGTTTGCCAAAACCATCTACTTTAACTTTCTGCCTTTTAATCTCTAGCCATTTTCAAATTTTTCATGTTTTCACTTAGATAAATCTAGTAGCTTTCTATTGATCTCCACTCTCCTAAATTTTGACTCATTTTTTCCATGAACAGTTGTTGATTCTGAAGACCAATTTCAAACATATTAGTTCCTCAAAACCCTTTCTATGAATATTTTACAGATAAATTACATCTTTTTTTATAATACTATGCTGTGTTACTCACAAAGTATTATAGTGAAAAAAGCAAGATAGAATGTGTAATATGCTAAGTAACACATTAAAACGTAGAAAAACCATAAATATATTTCCATGATTTTTTCCAGGGTTATAAAAAAAGTAAAGAGTGATAGAAGCTAATCTTATATATATTATTTTTTTATCAATCAAAATTTTTACCCTGTTATCAACTTCTCCCTATTTTCCCCACCCCACAGCCTCTCACAATCACTTTTCTACTCTATGACTTTGGCTTTTTTTTTTGTTATGATTCTGCATGTAAATGATAACACATTATCTGTCGCTCACTTGTCTGGCTTATTTCACTTAGCATAATGCCCTCAAGATCCACTTATGATGTGCAAATGGCAGGAGTTTTTTTTCATAACTCATCTAGATATATAGACATCTTACATCTCCTTTATCCACTCATCTGCTAATGAATACTTAGATGATTTCTATATCCTGGCTACTGTAAATAATGTTGCAATGAACATGGGTGTACAGATATGTATTTCAGATCTTATTTTGGTTTCTTTTGGATGTATGCTCAGAACTAAGATTGCTGGATCATATGCTATTTCTATTTTTAATTTTTTGAGAACCCTCCAAACTGTTTTCCAGAGTGGCTGCACCAATTTACATTTCTACCAACAGTGCACAAGTGTTCTCTTTTCTTCACATCCTCATCAACACTTGTTATCTCGTCTTTTTGATTCCAGCCATTTTAACAGATGTGATGTTATAACTTACTGGGTTTTGATTTGCATCTCCCTGATGATTAGTGAAGTTGAGCAACTTTTCATGTACCTGTTGGCCATTTGTGTGTCTTCTTTGGAAAAAAAATCTAGTCAGTTCCTTTAGCCATTTTCCAATCCTGTTGTTTGTCCTTATTTTACTATCGAGTTGTAGGAGTACTTTAATAAATAAATAAGAATTTAATATTACTGTTTTGGAATCCTTAATTAAATAGCAGATCTATCAATTATCATTAGTGGAAGTGTCACAAAAACAAAGGCAGCCAGACATAAATATATTCCCTTGTATTAGTCAGGGTCCTCTCGAGAAACAGAACCAACAGGATGCATATATAGAAAAGAATTTGTTATGAGGAATTAGTTTACATGTCTATGGAGGTTGAGAAGTCACAAGATCTCAAGAGAGATCCTATAGTGCAGTTCTAATTTGAGTCTTAAGGCCTGAGAGTCAAGAGAGCCAATTGTATAAATTCCAGTCTGAAAGCCAGCAGTCATGAAATCCAGGAAGACTTGTTTCTGTTCAAATCTGGAGACAGGAAGAGATCAATATTCCAGTTCAACCAGTCAGGAAGAAGGAATTTCTTCTTATTCAATGGGATGAGGGTGTGAGGGTGGTTTGTTTTCTTCAGATTTTCAATGAACTGGACAAATCTCACCTACATTGGGGATTGCAATTTGCTTTACTTCTTTTACCATAATCTCAACCAAAAATACCCTCACAGATCAATCCAGATTAATGTTTGATTAAATATTTGGGCACTCTGTGGCCTAATCAAGTTGGCATATAAAATTAAACATCACACCCTTGAATGGAACTACACACAATTTTATATGAAGCAATCTTGTCAAAAATAATTGAATGTGAATATGATCAGAACTTTAAATCTACAAAATCATAAGAAATTACTTTGTGCCTATAATCATCAGTGTTCAGACTACTGTCTATTAATCTATTTTTTCTTCAAAAATATGCCAAGTAAACAAAAAGAGATAGAAGGAAACTTGAAACATTAAATGATATTTAAGACCCATTTTCCAAATTACAGTATATGGAAATTGTTCGAATAATGATTCAAACAGCTTTAAAAATAGATATTTGATGAAAAAGTTTCAGAGATTGATGATAGTAACAGTTGCATAATGATGTAAATCTACTTAATGCCATCGAGCTATATATTTGAAAATGCTTAACATGGTAAGTTTTATTTTAAGTATCTTTTACCATAATATTTAAAATTTAAACATTAAAAAATGAAAAGTTGTTATTTGAATACATTAAAGACGAGTATTAATTTTTAGGTTCATAATCATGTTGTGATTTTCTTTTGAGTGAATTTATCTAGGGATGCTTATTTTCCATTATTCTTTGGATAACTATTCCTAGCCCTGTACATCCAAATGTTATCCATTCTATTTGCACCAATTTTTAAGTAAAATTTTGTGAGAAACATAAAAAAAAAAAAAGTTGTGATAGTAACTCAGGAAAAAGGGAAAGAAAGGAACCATAAGTTATATAAATTTATTTCTTAGTGAATTTTGGTAGCTAGAAAGAGGTTACTTACATTGTTTCAAACATTGTGTAAAGTTTGATGTAATCCTTAGCCATTTCTATGTCCAAAATGGACTGGGCTCAGTGAATCTGCCTGGCCATACTTTCAAGTCATCACAAGGAATGAAATTTCTATCATCAAGAGACAAGTTTTCTGTCCCTCTCTGGGACTCAGAAACCAGGCTCCTGAGATAAGGATGGTAAGGAACATTATTAGGATAGATAAGAGAAAGATCAATACTCTATTATTAGGATAGATAAGCAAAAGATCAATAATCTATGATTAAAATCATTCTTATGTTAAAAAATCAAATGAAAAGAAGAAAGCAATGATTGTCAACAGTTCTAGATGGAAGCAAGATATTTTGGAGAAAAAAATATTACACAATCTAGAAAACTATTCCAGACATTCAGTTCCAACTTTGTGGTTGTATTAGCTTTGTCTCTACCATGTGTGAGAACAGGCTCTGCATGACAAAGCACATGCTGGATGAGAAAGAGATTAGGGAAGATAAACTTGTCTGTGCTCCTGCTGTGCCTGACCAAGCAAGATGCAGGAGCATGAGATGGTTTTCTTAATTCAACAAATATCTAGTGAGCACATCGGTATTGCTCCAAACTCAGAAAGCTGCAATCTTTAACAATCTTATTTAGCAAGAAAGACTTCAGACCAGGCTAAAGGGTTAGTTACCAGAGTAATGTCATATTAGTGTTTTGTGGAAGCGGAAATGTTAAGCCATGAAATACAGAATCAAGAAGTAAGGGTCTGAGAGCCAGGAAAAGTGATCAATTTGACACCAATACTAAATGTCAGTGGACAGAAAGGAAATACTCAAGCATTGACAGTCAGAAGTATCTAGTACTTATGTTATTTTATGATTTAAAAATCATTATTGGTATTATAAGTACAAACCTATTCATGTAAAAAAAAAAAAAAAGAGCAAATACTAGGTTAACATATTTATTCCTGAATGTTTATTTGGTAAATTTGCAAAGATGTTCTACAAAATAGACTTAATATTTATCATGAGACAATATGTTAGGAAAAATAATTGAAGTGAACTATGTGTTTGCTGGAAAAGAAAATGTTTCACACACTGTCTTGAATAGTTTAGGTCCCTAAGCTTTGTATAGTGACTTTAGTTTTCTCCCTTTGTCATTTCAACAGATTACCTTTATACTTCTACTTCTCACAGCTTTCTTACGTTTAATACTTATTGTCCTCTGAAACCATACCAACCTCAGAGCATTTTTAAAAGTCAGTATCATAAAGGCTTGACTCTATGCTAGGGAGATTTTATGAAATCTGGAATTATTAGAGTATGGGTAAAGCCTTATCAACTTCATCTAGTGATTTAGATAATATGCTTTAGTTTTAATTACCCTATAATTCTGCTTTAAAGGTTTCCTCTAATGACCTATTGAGAAACAAGTCAAATTCCATTTATTTTCTCTCATTAAGGTCAATCAATTCATATGTTCTCATTTCCACACAAATTTATATCTCTTACTCATGTTGAAAGAGATGATATAATACTTTAGAGATAATCATTTTATATTGCATATATTTTATTTCAAAAATGTTTTATTACCTAATCTTTGTCACCCTATTTTAAATGCTACAACAACATACCTAGTTAATTTGGGTACACAATAACAATCCTTTTATAGAACAAAATCCCTGGTACTAAGTTCTAAAATACATCTATCTTTTCTTCCACATGTTTTGTATACCTTCTCTTCACTATAAAGCTGAAAGTGAGTAAGGAATGTATCAGGTCCTTGATAGTCCCAGAATAATAATATAATTTATGAGTTACTTTACCCTTCAGTAGTTTCTGCTCTATTTTTGCTAAAGCCCATGTACAATATGACCAATTGATTATGGCTCTCCTCCTTCCTGGCACAGGATATATATTTTTCAACCACAAGTTGAAAAGGAAAATAACTTCCTTGAAAAATTCTACTCAGAATTGCTACAATCTGCCTAAACTTTATTACTTACTGTTTGGTATAGCCACATATGCCGCGTATAATTCCTAATTCCAGTCTCATCAGTCACCTTCTTAGTAAAACAGGGGTAATCATGCAACCTTAAGACATTTGGTTTGCAGTGCGAAAATAATGGAGCCATCATATATATTCTGTTCCTGTTAAGTACTTAACACAGTGGCAATCACAATGCAATTCCATCAATTCATATTATTAAAGAATAACTAAAAGCACAAAGTAAAATCATGACTACATCAGTTGTTCTTTCTTGCTGCACATGTAACCAATTACCACATATTCTGTGGTTTAAAATAACACACATCTTTATCACCCCACAGTTTTAGAGTTGGGAGTCCTGGAATAGTGCGGTGGCTGGTTCCTTTGCTTAGTCTCATGGGTTTTGATCAAGATATCGGTGGCACTGAGTTTTCCCTAGGGGCTGGCCTAGGGAAGCATCTACTTCTAAGTATCCAAGTCATTGGAAAAATAAATTCCTTTGGGTTTGAATGACGGAAGGCTCCAGCTTTTTGCTGGCTATGGCTAATGGCCACCTTCAGGTCCTAGAGACCACTCACAGCTCCTTGTGGCTTTACTCATTTTCTCCCAACAAGGGCTTCTTCAACCTAGCTGCTTCATCAAACCAACAAGGGTAATCTTTCACTGTAGTCTACTAAGATATGGTCTTATATAAAATAACATAATCATGGGATGCCTGGGTGTCTCAGTGGTTGAGTGTCTGCTTTTGGCTCAGGTTGTGATCCCAGGATCCCTGGATAGAGTCCCTCATCAGGTTCCCCACAGGGAATCTGCTTCTCCCTCTGCCTATGTCTCTGCCTCTCTGAGTTTCTCATGAATAAGTAAACACAATCTTTTAAAAAAATAACATAATCAAAGGATTTGACCTTCCTATGTTTCCCATAGGAAGGTCAATTCACACATACTGCCTGCCCTCAATGTGAGGGATCACACAGTGGCATGGATGCTAGGAGTAGGTAAATCACTGGGGAGGGGGGCATCTTAACAGTCTCTTCATCACAATGACACTCATAGAAATATTAATGTAGAAAAGATTTTATTTAATTCATTAATATTTGAACTGGTTCAGAGTAGAACTTAAGATAAAGCACTGGTACAGTCAGATAAGGAATGCTGGAATGAATTTATAGATTGATGCAAAAATTCATGAATCTGGTCAATAGCCACAGGGCATTTAATCAGATACAATTTATATTTCTATGAAAAAAACTCCTTTTCACTACTCTTGGTTTTCTATAACTGATAGTAGTATAGCTCATAAGACAAGTGATTGTGGAATAGCTCAGGGCCAAAGAAAGATGTAGAACCTCCATGGAGTCAGATGACCCAGAAGAAAAGAAACCAATCAGGAATTATTTTGTCTGTTTCAAAATTTTTGGTCTTTTTTCCCCCTTCTTTATAGTATCCATCCTTCCCCTGTGATCATAATAATCTTGAATAGACATTTTTTTTTCAAAAATCAGGCTGGTCTCATCTATTTTGTATTGATATTTACATAGGTACAGAAAAAGTATTGATCAATCATATAGACCTCCTTGATTTTGTTTTCCAAATCTTGAGTTATATAGTATTGGGCAATTAATGAATCCATAAATTTACTCTGTCTGGAAGTTTCCTTAAGGAATCTCAGATTGGAATAACAAAAAGGCTCTACTATTTGCAATACTGAAACCAGAGGCCAAATCCAGAAACTCCACCAAATTTTACCTAATTTACCTTTAATGTGGTGAATCTTATCTTTATTTTAGAGGTTTTCAAAATATTCTGCATTTCCTGACCCAAGAAATTACCTTCCTTACCACCTATTAGGCTAGGACTTCATAAACAAAGCACCAGGATAGTTTTTCTAGGAGGACTTTATAGGCATTTCCTTAAATATAGCTAAACTTGGTTCCTTAATAGTACTTGTCGAAAGTGATTTAAAAAACATCATTTTCAAATATGATACTCCACTAAGACCTTAGTTGCATGATCAATTTATCCAATTATATCATGGAAAAGAGAAAGACAGATGCTCACTGAACCTATGCACATAACTATATTGCTATGAAAGGTAAGATGATTTAATAAGAGTTTATGATTTCTCGGGTGTCAGGGTGAGGCATCTCGATCTACAAAAGCAAAATCGTTACACTGAAATGGGATAGCTTTAAAAGAAAAATAACTTTCTTATGTTTATGAAAATAGAACATTAAGACAATATCAACAATATCCCAAGGAAATAATTACAATAAAATTATCTTCTTTGATTTAATCAGATTACTTACTTAACTTCTGTTGTATCTTGATTTAGCATGAACCCAATGGAACACTGTCTTCTTGATTAAAATGAATCTTAAAAATTCTGGTTCATTCTACTGATATAGTCTAAATATTATCTAAACATTGTCAGCTCAGAAGCTACAAAGAAGAGTACATTATTGAAGTGTCAATAGTTTTAAGTACCTGTTACTGTCTTTTTCCTTGGGGTTTTGTGATTATTCTTCTTTGTTGAAGATAAAACTATGGTCAGCTGATGATAGCAGGGTATCCAGCACATAGCAGAGTAAAACAAATATCATTTGTGCTAGAGCCCTGTCCCCTATAAAAACCCCTATAGTTTATTCTATTATTTTTTTCTAATGCTAAATTTCACATGTGAGAATTCTGATTAGGATTCATAATAATATTAATACAACTGACAAGAAAATCTGTTTCTGTGGCATAAGGAATAAAGATAATAAAACTATTTTCCCCAAAATTCAGATAAGATCTCTCTAAAAATAATGAATAAGCCTATTTTCAATGAAAACAAGGAGTGTTACACATCTGACTTATAGAAATAAATGAATATAATCTTAATAAAAATATTGAGATAAAATGAAAAACATTCTGAGAAATACCAAAACATATACAAAGAATATCAGGCATAGAAACTGAGTAACTCTGGAGAAAGCCTGAGACAAAAGTATTGTCTAAACCTGACCTCTTTTCTGGAATGAAAATATAACATGAAGACAGAGTTTGGGGTAAAGATGAACAATAGTTGGGTTTATTTTATCTTATCTTATCATCTTATCTTATCATCTTATTTTATTTTTATTTTGCCAAGCAAAGGAGGCTATAGTAGGCTAATGCCTTCAAAACTGCACACACACTAGGGTAAAAAGGCTGAGGGCTTTATTTAAGAAAATAGAGCATCTGAATGATTTTGAGAAGAATCTGTTATGTGCTGCCAGTCAGTCACATCTGTCTTCAAGGTGGTCTCAGGGCTAGCCCTGTCCCCCACCAACTGAGTCTCCTTACTATGTAGACATTGATGTCAGTGAGATATTGTCATGGATATTGAGTTCCCGGAACAAAGGATTTTACAGAAAACAAACGAAGGATTGGGGAGGCTACAAGAGTGAGAAAGAGAAAAATTTGTTCAGTTTAAAATCAAGTCCTACTGAAGCATTAGCATGTTCATCTTAATTTCCATCCATTTTTGGGTTTCTATAGCAGTTTCATAGGTACTATTACAAAAAATACCAAAAAAAACCCCCAAAAAAACACAAAAGTAGAAACAAAACCAAAAAACACTACAAGAAAAGTTGAATGTGCTTTCCGAATCGATAACCACTAGCCTAGGAGGTATGGAGTAGGGAAAAGGTTAAGGTATAGGTAGGAAGAGATTGGAGTCCCGGACTAGGAACTGTTTTTTCCTGGTGGGAGGATACCATTGAGAAAGAGAGCAAGAGATAAGGAAACAAACCAGATTACCTTGCTTTGAATGTTAGGGGGTATTTTTTTTTTTTTTTTTTTTTTTTATAGCAGCTACATGTAACCACAGAAAATTACCAGGCTTCAAAGAAGTCAGTCAGTCAGTCCTTGCTCAAACCAAGGTGCACAAGCTTCCCAATCAGTACTCAATAAAAGATTGTCAATAACAGCCCACAGTGGCAACCCATTTGGGAATCCACTCACTCTGGAGAGCTTTGTTTCTTCTTTCTGTTTTCACCTTCACTTAATAAACTATCGCCACACCCTTTTGTGTCCCTGAGATTCATTCTTCGACTCCACGGGAGACAAGAATCCTGTAACAATGTTACATTCAAATTAAAGGAATAAGGGATCCCTGGGTGGCGCAGTGGTTTGGCGCCTGCCTTTGGCCCAGGGCGCGATCCTGGAGACCCGGGATCGAATCCCACATCAGGCTCCCGGTGCATGGAGTCTGCTTCTCCCTCCGCCTGTGTCTCTGCCTCTCTCTCTCTCTCTCTGTGACTATCATAAATAAATAAAAATTAAAAAAAAAAAACAAATTAAAGGAATAAGATTCTGACCTAGTAGAAATTCATAAATCATAAGAAAAACTATAACTAAAAACATTATAGCTGTATTGCCTAATATTAGATAAAGCATCTTTAGCACTCTGACAAATAAAGAAAAACAACAGAATTGTATCATAAGGTCTTGATCAATATTTTCCTGTAAGATGAAAACATAGTATGGATAATGAGGGCATTGACAAACTTCTAGAAACTTCCCTTCAAGAATATCATTTCTGGGATCCCTGGGTGGCGCAGCGGTTTGGCGCCTGCCTTTGGCCCAGGGCGCGATCCTGGAGACCCGGGATCGAATCCCACGTCGGGCTCCCGGTGCATGGAGCCTGCTTCTCCCTCTGCCTGTGTCTCTGCCTCTCTCTCTCTCTCACTGTGTGCCTATCATAAATAAATAAAAATAAAAAAAAATTTAAGAATATCATTTCTGAAATGTGCATATTAACATTTTGCCTATACAAATGTAAAGTAAGATGTGTATGCCACTCTTTTTACTTAACTCTGTCCGTGCAAATAATCTAAAAAATTAAATTATTTCTGATAATGTTTCTTATAAAATGGGAAAAAATTGTCATTGTCCAAGGACCCTCTGGGAAACTTCAAATAGTTTTACACGTAAAAGATACTCTGAAAGTTTCATGGTTTTTTTTTTTTTTTTCCCCAAATTAAGACCAGATATTTGAAAGGTAAAAATAAAAAAAATTGGTAGGCAATATGGATCATGAGTGCCTGAGAAACAATACTTGACAATATGTTTAAGTGACAGATACACACAGAGGGTAACTTGTTGTAAGAGCCCCCATTCTTCCATAAGTGAGAAAATCCTGGTTCTTTTTTAATTAAATGATCAGTGGTATAATGTAGTCAACATAAAGAATAGAATATTATTCTGATAAGGCATAGAATCTCTTCTATCAATTATAGGTAAAAGTATTAATCAATAAACCCAAAAAGCAAGGTCAACAAAAGTAAGAAAATTTTGTTAATATTTTCCACATACTTCATAATTTGTTTTTAGATTTAAGTACTATAAACCAAGGCAAAAATATCACAATCACTGCTAACACAACTGGGGAATCACTTATTTAAGCAAAGCAGAAACAGAAATAAAACAAAGTCAGTAGAGGAGGGGGAAGGGTGCTAGGAAAACAAACAAAAATCAGTCAAATTAAAGCTCTATGTGTGCTTGGAAATTTTCTCTGGTAGCCAAGGTAAGTCGTGCCTGGGTCTAAGGTGCCCATATAGTGTATTTCTCCAGGAAAACATTTACCTAGCTTGCAGTAAATCCATTGGGCATATCAGTTAATAACAAACTAGCTAAAGGATTTTTAAAGAAGATAATATTATGACTCTCATAGAAATATAAATTGTGGGATCCCTGGGTGGCGCAGCGGTTTGGCGCCTGCCTTTGGCTCAGGGCGCGATCCTGGAGACTCGGGATCAAATCCCACATCGGGGTCCCGGTGCATGGAGCCTGCTTCTCCCTCTGCCTATGTCTCTGCCTCTCTCTCTCTCTCACTGTGTGCCTATCATAAATAAATAAAAAATATATATATAAATTGCTTACAAAGATTCTTTTAACTCATTAATTGAGAGTTTGTAAGACCTTACAACTAATTCAAAGGGGAAAACATTGAGAATTATATAGTCCAGATATGAAATGTTGAAATGAATTTAAAAAGAGAAGTAAAAAATTAAAGTTGTTTTTTTTTTTTTAAGATTTTATTATTGGAGAGAGAGAGCATGTGTGTGCAAGCATTGAGGAGAGGAGCACACAGGGAGGGAGAGGGACAAGTTGACTCTTTGCTGAGCATTGAACCCAACATGGGGCTGATCCCAGTACCCTGAGATATGACCTGAGCCAAAACCAAGAGTCAGACACTCAATGGACCAGCCACTTAGGTTCCTCCAAAACTTGAAACATGTTTATATCCACAAAGCAATAACCAATTACATTCCAACACATAATTTATACATCTATGGAAAAAATTATTTACACTAATGCAGGTTATCTACAATTTCAAAGTTGCAAAATATCTCAAAGTCAATGAAAAGTGCAAAATCCCTAAAGAACAAAATAATCAAGATGGAAAGATAATCAGGAATTTCTCAGTTCATTTGAAATTTTCGCAATTTTTCCCTATAACAGCAATTAAAGTACCTTCAAATGGAAATGTCTTGTTGGTTTCTTTACCCTTGACCTTTCAGGTATGGAATTTCAATGATATACCATACATTTATTTTCCCAATGCCTTGATTTTTCTTGGTCATTAGGTATTTTAATCATTTTAGTTCATTCTTTATTGTGTCCCGTGTACCTTATATAAATGAGAAACTTATTAAAATTCTTATATTTTAATCTCTTCTTTCCATGGTTTACAGAAATACTGCAATATTCTCATTACTATTGCTTATCCTTGGTTATAAATTAATACATTCAAATATATCTCTTTCTTTTCCCCTATCCCTCTCTCTCTTCTACACACAAACTTAACACATAATAAACTGGAAATATACATTTAACATTACATATGACATTATTTATATAGTTATATATATTGTTATATTTATATTGTTTATATTTATATTGTTATTTAACATAACAAATAACATTTATAATGTTAACTGGGATCATCTCTTGGTGCTATGATGTGTGACAGGCTTTTTAGTTTTCTTTATACTCATATTTTAAAAAATGTTTACAATAAAAGTGGTACTTTTTTAAATATTAAAGATTACAATATTAAATTTTCATTAAATCCAAATTGCTCTAAAATAATGCACTTTTAAGTTGACTCATCATTGCTAATTAGCAGTAAATTGCATTTTCTATATTATTATATTTTATTTTAATATATAAACATTTTTTCTGTGAAAGTTTAAGATGCAAAGCATGCTATACATTTACTTACTCAATGCCTTTCTATTTCTTTGTGAGATATATATATATATATATACATATATATATATATAAATAACTTCTTTAATAGAAGTGAGAGTTGAGTCTTTAAAACATACATGATACCTTGGTATGTTGCTTCTTTTAGTTTCCATTTTGAATAAAATGAAAAATGTAAAAATAGAACATTTGCACGTAAAGAACAACTTACCCTCCTATTTCTCATCTATACATTTGTTGCTTTAGTACCATTCTAAATCTGACTACTTTTTTTTTTTTAAGATTTTATTTATTCATGAAAGACACAGAGAGAGGCAGAGATGCAGGCAGAGGGAGAAGCAGGCTCCATGCAAGGAGCCAGATGTAGAACTCTCTCCTAGGACTCCAGGATCACACCCTGAGCAAAAGGCAGACACTCAACCACTGAGCCACCCAGGCATTCCAATCTTACTATATTTTGTAATAACTCTTCCCTACTAAATTTAATTATTCAAATATATAGACTTTTCTTTTTTTTTAATATATAGACATTTTAATCGCACTTCCTGGCTCAAAGTCAGGCACAAACTTAGTAATAACTGCTTACTCAGCAAATTTCTGTTGCATGTACTTAAAGAGAACTAGAGGATACATAATAATAGTAATGATAATACATACCTTAAAAGATATTTGTCATAGGAATTTTGAATCATTAACTGTTCACCAAATATACCTCCTCAAGTGAAAGCAAATCTGACTTTTGCTTTCATTTTTTAAAGAATTCTGTGGGGATGCCTGGGTTTTTTATCAGCAGTTTTTTTTATCAGTTTTTCTGTTTTTCCTTTTTTTCAAAGCCTATGAGATGGTGAACGAGAAAAGATTACTTAGTAGAATGGTTTAGAATGATTTTTGTATCAAAATAACATTTTATATTTGGTCTTAATATTGTAATTTTTTGAACTTATTCCCAAAGGCTCAAAAGTTTAATGATTTGACAAATATATTACTAAGATTGACCAACTCTTACTCCACTAAAATAAGATAGCTCTGCTTTAAAGTAATATAAATTCACTTTAAATAATGTTTAAATATTATCTTTTTGCTTTCAACACCACAAATTTTTTAAAAAGAGAAGATTTAAAGTAAGAAAGATTTGATAAATATAGCAACATAGATTAATAAATTTCAAAATAGAAAGTGCAAAGGATGCATTTTCTGAGTGGCAACAAAAATAAACACACAATAAATGAATAAGTCATTTTATATAGCAATTTAAAAATAATTTCCAAATGATTTTATTGCCCTGTTTAAACATTTAGATTTCAATCATAGAATAAAGACAAATTAACAATATTCAAAATAATGCTGTCAGTATTGTGGAGTATAATCAAAGTTTTATTCACAGGTTAACCAAAGCTTGCATACTTCACTCCTTAAGCAATATTATCGGTAATTTTAAAAGATATTGCTTTTCATGAAATAACAGTCAGTTTTAAAGTAAAAGGAGCTAAAAATAAGCGAAATAATAAAGTATAAAATATTAAATTAGATTGAAATATCTAAAACCCGTACTTCTTGATAACTTAATCAAAGAGCTTAGAAAAGAGATTGCAGCCACAAGAACACAAATTAAGAATGAAAAATGTAAAAATCACAAATAGTGGACAAAAACATTTAACAGATGAGTATTTGGAATTTCATATGAATATGAAAAGAAATGCATAATATTATAGAAAATAAAACTGATCCACTCAAATATAGATAGAAAATAAACCAAAAAAGGAGAATAGTTTTTACAGAACTCTTCCCCGTTAACATTCAACGCACATTTGTTTCAATTATTTAAATAGTTCTTAAATAGAGCTATTTAAGCCATTTTGGACAAAAAATAAATAAATAAAATGATTTTTTTTCCTATTGATTTCAAACATATAACACTCTGGATACAACTGCAAATGAACATATCATGAAAAGAATATTATAGGTTCATAGAAATTTGTATATATATAAATACAGTAAGTAAAATAAAAATTTAAAGTAACACACATATTAAAATAATAATTATTGAAGAAAGTTTAAAACAAAAAAAATACTATATTGCTTAGGAATGTAGATACAGCTAATGAAACCACAAAACAATTAAATTGTCACAAAAGTTGGAATGAGCAAGCTTGATCATGGAGAAGCAGAAGGCCCCTTCAGTGCCATAACTATTTAATTAGTTGATCTTTGCTGTTGTTCACAATATATTTCCTTCATATACACACACACATATACATATATATACATGTATATAGAGTTTGTACGTTTCTTTTTTTTTTTGTTTGTTTGTACACTTAAGTGTTTTTTTTATTGCACAATAAAATACTGTGAGAGAGACAGAGAGAGAGAGAGAGAAAGAGAAGGTAGAGCTCAGTAAGAAGCTCTAGGAGCTATTACCTGATTTAGTAATATATTCCTAGTAGTTCCATTACCTGATTTAGTATATATTCCTATCCTAATTGTGATCTTTGTCATTACAACCTTTATTTCATTGTCAAACCTAGTAGCTTCTAGAGCAAGATGAGTGTCTCTGGCACTTATTTTTTTGAGGGGAGCAGGTAGAGGTATAAACAAATAAATAATTGATCCATAAAATGTAAGAATAAGGCAAATGGAAACTTCTTGACCCACTGTCTGGATTCAGATGTTGGCATAACTACTGATGAATCAGGTCCGTAGAGAAGTTACATAAGTTGCAAGTGCCTCATTTTTCTTATTCTTAAGATAAGAACAATTAAAATATATACCTTCTTGGCTCATTCTGTGAGTTCTAAAAACATTTAGAACAGTCCTAGACACAGAATAAGTACATAATATATATTACTTGCTTTTTTAAACAATAATGTCCATGGATATTCTTTGGAAAAATCTAATCAAAGAAATGAAAAACAAAATAAGGAGAAATAGTATTATAGATATATTTCTATCATTTTATTTTCACATTTCGGAAATTTAAGTAAGCTACTACTTTTGAAATTATTTGAAATCAGTGTATGATCTCAATCTAATTATTTATTTATATTTTATAAGCTATCTATATATTTATATAGAGAAATATATATTTATGTTATAATTTAATTGTGATGGAGAGAAGTTCTGAGTATATACGTTAGCCAAAAAAGAGTTCACATAGTTACATAGGTACTAATAATGTGCTAAGATGACTAAATATGGTGTAACCTACATTGTTTATTGATTTTATCCCCAAATAATTATCACAGATTATAAAATGTTCCTTCTTCAGTATCACTAGGTAACTTTGATCAAATTGCCTATGAACATTCTTGTAATCTGAGACTGTAGGGAAAATCACCTATGGGTAAATAATTTTCCAGTTTCCAGAGTAGGATGACATCATGCTTATCAAAGTCTGATTCCTATGAAAGAAAGATGAAGACTTGTTTGAAATAGAAGTTTTCTGGGTCCATAAGTCTAGGTAATTTTTCAGTTTGAAGTTCCTTGGTATATAAGTTTATCACTACCAATTTAAGTACTTTATGTAATATTTTTAAAAAGAGGCAACTAAAAACAAAAACAGGAAAAGATGTGTAATTAACTAAGGCCTTTAGTAATGTTGGCCATCATTTATGCAGCACTATTCAGTAAGACATTACCTAGAGTGTTAAATAGCCAATTGTGTGAACAGTGCAGAACTCATGCACCAGAGCTCTTTGATATGCAAACATTTCTAGAAAGCCAGCACTACCAAACATGGAGATTGGCACATTAAAATGTTCCCTTACTTGCAGCATTTTAATTAAAGCAAGTTCAGGGGAGAAATCTCATTTTCACAGGCATCAGTCATCTGTAAAATCCCTAGCTTTTGCTGATGCAAATTAGTTCTAAAATTCACATGCCAAAAGATAGGTAAAGTGTAAAAATTTTCCCAGTAGTTATAGCAGTATTCTCTGATGGTTCAGGGATGAGTAATTTTAATTCTTTAAATGTATTTTTTCTAAATTACTAATTTCTCATTTCAATCAAATTTCAGAATTAGTAGTGCACAGATTATTTTGTGAATCTTTCCTCCATTTGCTCACAAAAACTATGACTTTATAATAAAGAAAAGCCACCAGGTATTGCAGACTTGGAGTAGGGAAAGTGAGGAGGAACTTGAGAGAAGCAAAAGCAAATAAGAAAATAAAACACAACCCTCAGGCAATTTGGCAAACATAAAAATACTTAAATAAGAATTTAGGTCAAGTGCTCTCAATTCATGAAGAAAAATTAAAATTAAAAAGCCCTTTACAGGGGCTTAAAAACAGTGTTTCTTTACTGAAGAATGAAATATAGATATACATAAAATGACTATTCCCTAAGTTAGAAAATTTTGTCCTAAGGCTAAAGATGTTAAATGATGAAGTTCAATATCTTGTAGCTCTCAGCATCTTCAACACTGGTTAGTTAATAATTAACAGAAATGTGGAAATTTTGGTGCCTTCATGCATTTACCCCAGCAGTATCTTTTACCTGGCATGCTCTTCTTCCCCACCCCCACTTTTTAAAAGATTTTATTTATTTATTCATGAAAGACAGAGAGAGAGAGAGAGAGAGAGAGAGAGAGAAGCAGAGACACAGAGGAGAAGGAAGCAGGCTCCATACAAGGAACCCAACGTGGGACTGGATCCCAGGGCTCCAGGATCATGCCCTGGGCCTAAAGCAGATGCTAAACTGCTGAGCCACCCAGTGATTCCCGCTCTTCTTCCCTTTTATTTGTATCAGCTTGATAAAATTCTACTCACCTTTTGTGATGCTGTGATTTATAGTAAATATATATTTGATCTTCAAAGAACTCCTAAAACCCTTGGAATTTTCTAAGTGATGAGAGCAATAAAGGTATCTTTTGTTATATTAATGAGGTAACTTTCAGAAAGCCAAAAGATTGAGGCTTTTTGCCAGGAGAACCAACCTTGTGATTAGAGGGTTGGAGGCAGGGGAGAGGGACTAGAGACTATAGAGATGGAATCAATGAGAAATGGCCAATGATTTCATCAATTATGCCTGTGTGATGTAGCCTCCATAAAATCCCTGTCCTTTGGGTATTGGTGTCCTTTGGGTCGGTGAACACATGGTGGTGTTGGGACAACGGCACACCAGGACAGGGCATAGAAGCTCCATTCCCTTTTCCCTCTGCCTTGCCCTATGCATCTCTTCCAGGTAACTACCTGAAAGATCCTGAGTTCTTCCTATAATAAATCAGTAATCTGGTAAAAAAAAATGTTTCTTTGAGTTCTGTGAGCTGCTCTAGCAAATTAATCAAACCCAAAGAGGGGGTCATTGAAAATTTTAATCTATAGCTGGTGGGTCAGAAACACAAATGAGAACCTGGACTTGTGATTGATGTCTGAAGTGGGGACAAAGACCAGTCTTTTGGACTAAGTCCTTAACCTGTGGGATCCGACACTATCTCCAGATAGAGTGTTAGAATTGCATTAAATTATAGAACACCCAGTTGATATTGTAGAATTGCCTGTTGGTATGGGAAAAAAATCTCCCTTCCACAGTTGCATTGAGTATCAGAATCATTAGTTGGTGTCAGAATTGAAATTGGTATTCAGAAGTGAAATTGGGTGCAAAAAGTTATCCTTCAAGGTGTTTACTAGACTACATCAGGGCTGAGTTTGCATCTTATGAGAACTTGTAAACCTAGTACTTACACTTGTAAACCAAGTGTATAATATTTTGGGTATTCTGTGTGTTTGGTGGATGAAGGTTCAACCCAACTATTTTCTTCATTTTTGTGCAACGTGTTTGCTCTGACCTTCAGTCTGCCCCTACCTTTCCAAATAGACTTAATAATTGTGTTTGTCTTAAATTCACTGTAGTACTCATCAAGTGGTACTTTTCTTAGAGGATAAATGATGTGGCACCCATCCTCTTGCCACACACCTATATACACTATATCTTGAGCTACTTGAGAGCAAGGAAGCCATATCAGCTTTTATTTATTTATTTATTTATTTATTTATTTATTTATTTATTGTCATATCAGCTTTTAGTTCCTAATATCTATCACAGCACCAGTAATGTGCTAGGTTTTCAATATTTTGAAACTAAAATTCAAAGTAATTGGAAGAAAGAGAATTCTGGGAAGATGATAGAGTAGGCAGTACCAGGAATATGTCTCCCACCTATACAACAATTGCAATGGCCAAATCTATATAATATAACCTTGTGCAACTCTGGAGTCCATTGATGTCTTGCAACTTCCAGGGGAACACTTTGATGATAAATGCAGTTAAGCTTGTTCAATTGTCACACAACATTGTGATTGTATGTAATACCAATGAACGATACATTTAAAAATTGTCAATATGGTAAATTTTGTGTTATATGTATTTTACATGAAAAAAATATTTGAAGTAGTTGGAAGAAAGTACTGACATCTTTCTTCATGTCATTAGTTAAAATGACATGAGTGCTTTCTCAATTTTTATTGTCCTCCACTCACTAAAAATAGGTGATATCATCATCTACATAATTGTTTAATAATATGTATAGACTAATCAAATCAGCTTCAAATATTGTGAATTAAAACCATATTTAAAATCCATATATAACTAAAGACAATTCATCTCCTTCCTTTTAATTCTGAATAAAATAAATTTCTTCAAGGCAGCTCTACTGTGTCAACTTATTATTGCATCATTTGATATTAAGTGCACGTTAAATCTCAAATATCAAATCTAATTAAAATGAGAAATTATGCAAATATTTTATAAGAAATGTATTTCTTTACATGTATATAATCAACATACATGTCATCAACATTAATAACAATATCAATAATATATTCATGTTATTGATATTTTAAATATGACTAGATTTGAAATGAAAATACACATAGCGTCTTTACGTAATGAATCCTGTTTTCCACTTAAATATCTTACTTTTCTTTTTTTTTTTTAGATTTATTTATTTAGTTATTCATGAGAGACACAGAGAGAGAGGCAGAGACACAGGCAGAGGGAGAAGCAGGCTCCATGCAGGGAGCCTGATATGGGACTCCATCCCGGGTCTCCAGGATCAGACCCTGGCTGAAGGCAGTGCTACACCGTTGAGGGACTGGGCCTGCTCAATATCTTACTTTTCAAATAAATCCCTATTGAAATGTATTCTTATGAACTTGGGATGTATAAAATTTTGATTCTTTAATAACATTATATCTTTCCTCAATGACAGATTAAAACACAAAAGATATATAATACTCCCCTTACAAAAATGACATGTAAATTCAGAATGAATTTAAGAGATAATGTGAGAAACTAAATCTAGATTTCTGACACATTTTGTGAGAAGCAGTTGTATCGCAGAAAAGCACTCTTCAAAATAAACACAATGTCTAAGGTATAGTGCTAATAGGAGGTAGATAATTGAATTACAAATATGTGAGAGTAGATATTTTTGTCAGTGTGACTTACATAGCATTAAAAGTCATGAAAGGGTGGCCTAAAAAGGTTTTGGCATTTCATTGACCCCCACCCACAGTCATTGTCAGTCTCTCCTATTTATCCAATGAAACTCAATTAAGCAAAACCTCATCTATAAACTTTTTTTTTTATATACTTCCTGGGGCCCCTCGGGTTTCCTTAAACCTCTTCCCATATAGATACATTATCAAATGCTTCTCTCCCCTGTGATCCTATAGCACCCACTACATTTGATACATTGTATGAAATCCACTGTTGGTTCTACTAGAAAATAATTTCCTAGATGTCAGGACCATATTATTATAATTGTATTCCAAATTGCTACATAGTCCTGGGCACATAGCAGACATTAAATAAATGTATGAACCGAAGTGATCCTTCTCATAAATAGAAAATCTGAAAAAATTGCACGTGAAAAGGAAGCTCCATTCACATTTTTTTCTTTTAACTAGGATGTCTCAAACTTGACAGTCAAATAAGCAATGTGAAGACCAATATGTAACATGGTTAATATAGGATTTTCAAGATGTGCTATTATGGTTCAGAGACACAAGTATTTCTTTTGTGAGAATTGCGTATCTTTTAATCTGACATTCCATAGTAAATCTAGTCAATCACCTACTTTTTAGTAAAGAATACACAGAATCGTTTCAAAGCTACTAATGATGAAATGTGCAGAAATACTAGTTAGCATTTGATGCAGTTTTTGTTGTTGTTGGACTCTTCTTCCTAGGATTGGATGCATTTCTTCAGCCCTTGTCCCCAGAGCACTAGCCAACAGGAAGCCTAGGTTTGGCTTTAGCCAGGTTTAAAGAACCACATTCCTACCTTGACTGACTGCTCTTCATTACTTAAACTGGGTAACATGTATACATGTTGCAACGGTAGATTTTTATTCAACTTTCTATCTTATTTAAATTGTGGATAACTTTTTTATTGGTTGCTTTTAGCTGTTGCAAGAAGCACTTTACCAGAGCCGTTGTTGAGCAAATCTCACCTTGTGGCTTTCTTGCTTTTCATAGAGTGGGAAGAATGTGGGGCATTTGCAATATATGCTAAATTCAGGATTTTAACAGTAAATGCTACCAGTTTCTCATGGCTGTGGAAAAAAACATTTGTTCAAAGTCTCTTTTGCCATGTGAACGTGAACCCACACTGCCATAACCATAAAAATAGAGGGACCAACTCCCAAGCACTGGGAGATACACTCATCTTTATCTCTGTGTTCAACACTTATAGAGCTCTTCCAATCTTGCCCCTCCTTCTTACATAAAGCTTGCATAAACTCACTAGATTTTTTCCTGTCTTGACATATGAGTTTAGACTTTGTAAAATGACCCTAAAAGAGTTTTAAAAGTATTATAATATGCATTCTAATTTAGTTTAGATAGAGTAGATTTTAGGTGACATTTGAAGCTTGCATTTTTCCCTACACTGAAAGAAAGATATTAATAATTATGCAACAAAATAACCTATATTCCTAGCTTTTAATAGTTTTAAGAATATTTGCCAAAACTAGAATAAATTCACATATTAACTGGCAGCTTATTTTGAACCCTGTCTTCTATAGGTATCACCAAATTAAGGACTTGTCTAACTATATTTCTAAAAGCAATATCATAAAAAAAAAACTATGTCCTATGTAAGTAGAAGCAAAACAAACTTGTATAGGAATATTTTTGGTTGAACTTCAAGTAGATTATTTTTTTATTAGGAAACTAGACACATCTAAAGATGTCAAAATAGGAAAATCTTAAACAATGAACAAAATTTCTTTATGACAGATTTTCATTATGGTATTTATTCTCATACAAGACACACAAGTAAAAATAAAACTCTGTGTTAGTCTGCAATATTAACAATTTAGTCTCAAAAATAATTTTTAAAAGAATTTAAGTATTACAATGTCAATTAACATAAATTAATGTGTTTAACAATAAAAAACTTTTTTTCAGTGATTATCTACCAAGTGACTTTCGTGAAATTATTTTCATATGCTAAGAATTTTATGTTGAAAATACATTATCCATGTGCAGCTGTTGAAAGAGTATCACTCCCACTGAGGTTTAAATATATGAGGATTAGTCTTTGCATGTAACTGTGATACACTTTGGTTTTAGCAACTGCTCACTTCGCCTCAGGTTCTTTTGAGGAAAGATTATGGCAAACAGATGCTTCTTTTGGTGTATAATATCCACTGAAGGCAGTCAAGTTGATACTGGATTTGAAGTAATATATACAATCACACATTTTCACAAACATGCACAAAAAGCATGTAAGTTACACACATATGGATAAAAATGCATGGATACCAACACACAACATATACATATAAATCGATACATACATTCTTTTCATGCTCCACTAGTTTCAAAGAATCTTATGTTAATTTCAAAGGATTAATTGGAGTCATGAGTTTCCGTATATAGTTAAACAAAAAATGCATATTTCTGAGGGAAGTGAGTAGGAGGGGAAAATTTGGGGTAGTTTTACTTGGAGATCTAGATTTTATTTTATTATTATTTTTTTGTTTATTTATTTATTTAGTCACAGATAGTCACAGAGAGAGAGAGAGAGAGGTAGAGACACAGGCAGAGGGAGAAGCAGGCTCCATGCACTGGGAGCCCGACGTGGGATTCGATCCCAGGTCTCCAGGATCGCGCCCTGGGCACCGCTGCGCCACCCAGGGATCCCAGGAGATCTAGATTTTAAATAAAAAATGTGTCATGACTTCAATTATTTGTAACGGAGCTGAATATCATATATTAACATTGATGCTAACTCTATTTGGAACACATACCATAGACATTAAAAACAATGTTAGTACAAATTGCCTTTATGAGTTTATGTGAATACTATTGGTAATATTAACTGCTTATATTGGTTCATATCCTTCATAATTTCCTGAATGGGGTTCGTCAAAAAAAAAAAAAAAAAAAACAGTGACTTACAGGAGACTGGCCCATTTGGCTATCATTTCGTATTTGTTGCTATGCAGAACCGTTTCTGAGTTAGCGTGGATAATTTTAAGCAATGTGTTTCATTTCATTTTTTCCTGGTCTACCTGCACGTGTGATATAACTAGAACTCTGTTCACCAAGCACTTAGGGTAAAAAGCAGCTGGTTAATATGGTGTTACACAATCAAAAGGAACCTGAACCAGTCAGTCAATACCCAACTTCCTTGTCTCTATTTTGGATAAGACCCCTGCTCTGCCTCCCTGACCAGCACAGAGGATTTTAGAACTTAAGGGAGGCCAACAGACTTCCTCCTCTTTCTGAAAAGTCTGATCCCTTTCCATCCCACGTCACCATCATTATACCATAAGAATTACCATTTAAGTAGCCTAAGGGACTCCTATGAAGAAAAGCAACTGTAATAATTTATTTATATTTCCCCTCATACGGCCTGAAAAGTTATCTCATTGTGTCTTATATATCCATTAACTTCAGCCCAACTCTAGAAATGTAAATCACTAAAAGGCTGTTTAACTGAAGAGAACATGCTTACATTGCACTAAGTGAGCTGATTAACATTCAAATTTAGTTAGGTTGTTTTTTATACTCCTTTATGTTAGCTCCAAAGGAAAAGCAGATAAACTATAAAGAAATAAAGTACATTTTTCTTTGAATAAATAAGTGGAATATTACTAAATTTGTGAGCTTCTTGTAAGGTAAATGATAAATTGGAACAAAATATTAGCAATATCTGTAATACATGATAACAGCCTTAATCCATGAAGAATTATTACAAATAAAATTTGGCAAAGTATCTAAATGGACAATTCATAAAAAATTAAATAAAAGTAGATGATGCATATACATGGAGACTTCCTCTTCTGTAGCAAGAGAAATATACATTAAGACAAAATGCTATTTTTTATCTATCAAATTTGCAGCCACTTAAAAATTAAAAATATGCTGTGCTTAGAAAGTATAGACATGTGAATTTTTCAGAGTCAATTTTCTCTTAAGTCCATATTTTCAGGTATATAAATGTGTCTAGTATTCAGCATGCTTGTATTAATTTCCTATTATCATTTGCTTTAAATGTTTTTACTGCTCTAGGAAAGTTATATTCTTTTCACTACATAATATTAAGTATCTGCAATACTATTTTTCTTTAATATTTGATTATTCTCAGGAGAATTTGATCTACTTCTTACTTTTTTGGATTCATTGGTAACTGTTTCCTTTTCTTAATTTAAAAATACTATTCTTATAATTTTACAAATCTCCCCCCCCCCTTTTTTTTTCTTTGTATTTGTTGAAGAGAATGGGTTATTTTCTGGTACACCAGAAAATACCACATGAATTTTGCTGATAGCTCCCTTTTAATGTGATGGAACTTGTTAATCTATCTTTGGTATTTCTTGTAAATTGGTAATTGGCCCTAGAGTCTTGACCAGGTTTAGTTTTTTTCTCTTTTGGTAAGATTCTGTATTATGTTCTGCTGTGTACTTCTGACAGTAGGCCCAGAATGTCTGGTTTCTGTTTTCACATAGCTACCACCTGTGTCTAATACTGCCTAGATATATAAAATCATCAAGAATTTCATTATGGCAAGGTCCTATTGCTTTATTTCTTTTTTGTTTATATGTTATATCATTTTAATAAAATGACACATCTCCTTATAAGCTAATTTTTAAATCTCAAGTACCAGTTGCATAGAAAAGGCAGAAAATCTCTTATCCTTTTTTACTATTTTCAAAACTGTGTAGAGTTTCCCTACAATCTTCCAAATGAAGTTTCCTTTCTTTAATTTTTCTTCCTTTTAGAGTGTCATTATTTAATCATGGATTTAAATATTTTGTGTGTTTCCATAAAGTTAAATATACCTAAATGCATGCATATGTATAAATGTATGCATGTATATTATTTTATATATATAGTATGTTTTATATAAATTATATATATAAATTTATATAAATTATTTATATTTTATATAAATAATTATACTATATATTATATATTCATATATAAATATTCTTGTGTAAATATATCTTTAAATTGCTTAATTTTTGGACAATTTGCTTCTGAATCTTTTGATAAGAATTTTTACAGTTTTATGACTTTTTTTCTTATATATTCTAAGCTCATCTTACTTATTTCCTACCCCATACCTGGAATTAACAGTTTATTCAAAGAACCCTGGTTTCTTGTAGTGCAAACTAATATTATGAGACCCTATTCTGACCACTCAATGCTATTAGGTTCATCACTGTTTCTAGGTCTTTTTTGGAAAGACCTATGAAATATCATTAAAGATTAAATGTACCAACACTTACAACAGTAGGACTATGTAAAGTGTTTATTTAACTCATTGATCTTAAATCTATACCTTTCAAACTGCTGAAAATCCTGTTCCCAATGATATTAATTTAATTATTCCTTAGCTTTATCCCTCAAAATAACAAAATTAACAGTCCCAAAACATTGATTATTAAATATGTTTTTTTTTCATTTTTGCAATTTTTTCTTCTTTCTAGTATATATCCCACTAAGAGTGAAGAAGAGTAGTTCATTTAAAATCACTGAGAACAGTTCTTTTCAAAATTATTGTGCCACTCAATCTAGTATAAGAGATTCTTTCATTATATTTTGCTCTCAATTTTTAGTTTTTTTTAAAAAGTGAATTTAATTTAGTTTTAATCTTGTTTTACAGTTATGTATAATATTTATGTAATTCCAAATTCAAATAGAAAAACAAAATATTGGGGATCCCTGGGTGGCTTAGTGGTTTAGCACCCGTCTTCGGCCCAGGGCGTGATCTTGGAGACCCAGGATCAAGTCCCATGTTGAGCTCCCTGCCTGCTTCCTCCTCTGTCTGTGTCTCTGCCTCTCTCTCTCTCTCTGTCTTTCATGAATAAATAAATAAAATCTTTAAAAAAGAATAAGAAAGAAAAAAATTATTTTCAGTGATGACTGACTTATGTTTCTGGCATCTCCATTACACATATAAATATGACAATCTGTATGAATAACATTTGTCTTGGAAAATGCAATTTAACAAAGTTCATCAAAGAACTAATAGGAAGTCTAAATAGGAAATTTTTGTGTGTGTACAATATGATTCAATTTTCATTAAAAACATATATAGGCACATGTATTGCACACATATCTAAACACAGACGTTGGGGGAAAATATACTTCCAAATTTTTTAGGCATTATCTTGGAATGGGATGATGGGTTGATATCTTTTTTTGGGGGGGGGGGTGTTTTAATTTTTTTATTTTATTTAAATCCAATTAATCAGCATATAATGTATTATTGGTTTCAGAGGTAGAGGTCAGTGATTCATCAGTCTTATATAATACCCAATTCTCATTATATCACATGCCTTCCTTAATGTTCATCACCCAGTTACCCCATTTCCCCCACCTCCAGCGACCCTCAGTTTGTTTCCTATGATTAAGAGTCTCTCATGGTTTGTCTCCCTCTCTGATTTCTTCTTGTTTTAGTTTTTCCTCTCTTTCCCTAAAATCCTCTGTTTTGTTTCTTAAATTCCACATGTTGACTTTCTCTGATTGCCTTATAAAAGAAACAATACTAGAGGACAGCGTGGCTGGCTCAGCAGTTTAGCGCTGCTTTCAGCCTAAGGTGTGAATCTAGAGGCCAGGGAACAAGTCCCACATCAGGCTCTCTGCATGAAGCCTGTTTCTCCCTCTGTCTGTGTCTGAGCCTCTCTCTCTGTGTGTCTTTCGTGAATAAATAAATAAAATATTTTTAAAAAGTGAAACAATATTAGAATAATTGGAATTCTAAAAGATGAGAAAAGAGAAAAGGGGGCAGAAGGTATAGTGGAGCAAGTTATGTTGGAGAATTTACTTACTCTAGGAAAGGAAACAGGCATCCAAGTCCAGGAGGCACAGAGAATTCCCCACAAAATCAATAAAAATAAGTCAGCACTCCAACACATAATAGTGAAACTTGCAAATCTCAGAGACAAAGAGAAAATCCTGAAAGCAGCTTGGGACAAAATGTCCATAATCTACAAGTGTAGAAACATTAGATTGGTAGTAGACCTATCCAGAGAGACCTGGCATGCCAGAAATGACTAACATGATATATTCAGGGTGCTAAGTGAGAAAAGTTTGCAGCCAAGAATACTTTATCCAGCTAAGATCTCATTCAAAATAGAAGGATACGTACAAAGCTTCCAAGACAAATAGAAACTAAAAGAAAAAAAAAAAAAAAAAAAGAAACTAAAAGAATTTGTGATCACCGAACCAGTTCTACAAGAAATATTAAAAGTAATCCTTTAAGTGAAGAGAGAACCCAAAAGTAATAAAGACAAGAAAGGAACAGAGATAATCTACAGAAACAGTGACTTCCATATCTTTCAATAGTTACACTGAATGTAAATGGACTAAATGACCCAATCAAAAGTACAAAGTATCAGATTGGATAAAAAAAACAAGACCATCAACATATTGTTTGCAAGTGATTCATTTTAGACTCAAATACATCTCCAAATTTGTACTGAGGAGGTGGAAAACCATTTATCATGCTAATGAACATCAAAAGAAAGCTGGGTGCCAATCCATATAGCAGACAAATTAGATTTTAAACCAAACACTGTAATAAGAGATGAGGAAAGACACTATATCATAATTAAAGGGACTATCCAACAAGAAGACCTAACAATTGTAAATGTTTATGGCCCTAACATGGGGGCAGTCAATTAATATCAAAATTAAAGAAACACATCGATAATAATAAAATAATAGTAAGTACTCCAGTCATACTCCAGTCAAATATAATTTGTAGTCATGATTTAAGATTATCCTTGAGTTTATTTTTATATATTTATAAAGGTTGTTTTGAATAATATTAATGAAAACATGATTAAATTACTCTATAATCTTTTTAAAAGGCAGATATTAATCACATATCTATTGTATCTTTTTATTAAAATGGGTCTAGAAAGATATGCATTGTGATAATAGTATTAAAATTGCTAAATTTTCGAGTAAAACAATTCTTCACAATTCTATATAATTTAAATGCTTCTTTCCACCTCTTTTTAATGACAATCTTTGGTAATTCATGTTTTTTCTCAAATTCTATAATACCTTCAGTATGTTCATTATAACCTCCCCAATATTTATCATATTTTTAAACCATTTTTAAAGTGCAAAGTAATGACTTAATAGAAATATAATTTCACCATGTCATCAGTTGTAAAGGTCTCATAAAAGTCACATTTTGAATGGACACAATAGTTGTAAAGTTAAATCTTAACAACATGACATATCTAGCAATATTTTTAGAGGTTACACTTGAAAACCAAAGGTTAAACATTTAATCATCTGTTTTTATATTTGGTAAAAAATGCATAACTACTACTAAAACTTATATTCTGTTGTAACAAATACACTTTCATATGTTCAAATGTCCTAAAAAATAATAATAGTAAAGATTGTATGCTATAGTCATTTTTGTTCTCCAACATTTATAAAAATGCAGACAACATCGTTGACAACAAATTTTTTTTCCCTTTGTTTGAAAGTCCCACTTTGTTTTTTAAGATCTGAAGTAATTTCTACTCTACATTAAAAAAAAAAAAATCTCTTCAATAGGGGGATTGTTTCCTCTTCTCTGATCCAAAATCTCCCTAAATTTACATCTATTATTGTATTTATCACATTAAACTGCAAATTATGCATCCTTATCTTTACCTTCTTCTCCAGGTTACAAACTGAAAGAAGGAATAAATACTTTTTAGCTTTGCAACCTTAGCATCTAAAAAAGGAGAGGCATCAACAAATATTTATTGATTGAAAGGACACTTTTAAGTAAGGCTCAGGTCTAACGCTTATCACTTACTAACATACATTAATATAACCTTTTAAAATAAAATGACACGTATATGAACATTGATATCAACATCTAAACATTTCCTCTGAGAGCTAGTTTTAGTGAGACAAGAATTATTGTGTTCTTACAACATTAATTTTATAGTAATTGCTATAGTTACTTTTCGCACTACAGTTAAAAATACTTGACAAAATATCTGTGTTTTGAATTATAAATTTTCTATATAATAATATTATGCAAGTTATTAAGTTAAGTTCATAAAAATCATTTACAAGTGAAATATTATGGTAATCTAGAGGTCAATTTCCATTGAAGCTGTCTAAAGCAGACATAGGCCCTTTTCGACCTCTTTACTAGATTAAAGAAGCTAGAAAAGCAAAAATAATTGCAATCTATTTGGAAACATGAGAGAAAAAGAAACAAAACAATACAGGCAGACCCTACAGATTATCATGGAAGTTACATTTTTATTATAAGGCTTATTTTTTATCTAATTAGATAGTGAGGCTTTTAGAGTCATCAAATAAGAAGGTATTCATCTTGTATACCTTTATGTACCAAGTGTTTAAAAATTATTATTATTATTTTTTATTAGAGTTCAATTTGCCAACATATAGCATAACACCCAGTGCTCATCCCGTCAAGTGCCGCCCTCAGTGCCCATCACTCAGTCACCCCAACCCCCCCGGCCCACTTCCCCTTCCACTACCCCTTGTTCATTTCCCAGAGTTAGGTGTCTCTCATGTTTTGTCACCCTCACTGATATTTTCACTCATTTTCTCTCCTTTCCCTTTATTCCCTTTCACTAATTTTGATATTCCCCAAATGAATGAGAACATATAATGTTTGTCCTTTTCCGATTCACTTATTTCACTCAGCATAATACCCTCCGGGTCCCTCCACATCGAAGCAAATAGTGGGTAATTGTCGTTTCTAATGGCTGAGGAATATTCCAATGTATACATAGACCACATCTTCTTTATCCATTCATCTTTCGATGGACACTGAGGCTCTTTCCACAGTTTGGCTATTGTGGACATTGCTCCTGTAAACATCGGGGTGCAGGTGTCCTGGCTTTTCACTGCATCTGTATCTTTGGAGTAAATCCCCAGCAGTGCAATTGCTGGGTCTTAGGGAAGATCTATTTTTAACTCTTTGAGGAACCTCCACTCAGTTCCAGAGTGGCTGACCAGTTCACATTCCCACCAACAGTGCAAGAGGGTTCCCCTTTCTCCACATCCTCTCCAGCATTTGTTGTTTCCTGTCTTGTTAATTTTCCCCATTCTCACTGGTGTGAGGTGGTATCTCATTGTGGTTTTGATTTGTATTTCCCTGATGGCAAGTGATGGGGAGCATTTTCTCATGTGTTTGTTGGCCATGCCTATGTCATCCTCTGTGAGATCTCTGTTCACATCTTTTGCCCATTTCATGATTGGATTGTTTGTTTCTTTGCTGTTGAGTTTAGTAAGTTCTCTATCGATCTTGGATACTAGCCCTTTATCTGATAGGTCATTTGCAAATATCTTCTCCCATTAGGTTGTCTTTTAATTTTGTTGACTGTTTCTTTTGCTGTGCAGAATCTTTTTATCTTGATGAAGTCCCAATAGGTCATTTTTTGCTTTTGTTTCCCTTGCCTTCAGAGATGTATCTTGCAAGAAGTTGTTGTGGTCGAGTTCAGAAAGGGTGTTGCCTGTGTTCTCCTTTAGGATTTTGATGGATTCTTGTCTCCCATTTAGATCTTTCATTTGTTTTGAGTTTATCTTTGTGTATGGTGTAAGAGAGTGGTCCAGGTTCATTCTTCTGCATGTGGCTGTCCAATTTTCCCAGCACCATTTATTGAAGAGACTGTCCTTTTTCCAGTGGATAGTCTTTCCTGCTTTGTCAAATATTAGTTGACCATAGAGTTGAGGGCCCATTTCTGGATTCTCTATTCTGTTCCATTGATGTGTCTGTTTTTGTGCCAGTACCACACTGTCTTGATGATCACAGCTTTGTAGTACAACCTTAAATCTGGCATTGTGATGCCCCTGATTCTGGTTTTCTTTTTTAATATTCCCCTTGCTGTTTAGGGTCTTTTCTGATTCCACACAAACCTTATTTGTTCCAACTCTGTGAAGAAAGTCCATGGTATTTTGATAGGGATTGCATTAAATGTGTAAAAGTTTAATTGGGGTTCCAGAGGACACTGAAAGGGATAGAGGACCAGAAAGTATATTTGAACAAATCATAGCTGAGAACTTCCGTAACTTGGGGAGGGAAACAGGCATTCAGATACAAAAGATAGAGAGATCCCCACCTAAAATCAGTAAAAACTGGGAGATCCCTGGGTGGCTCAGTGGTTTGGTGCCTACCTTTGGCCCAGGGCGTGATCTTGGAGGCCCAGGATAGAGTTCCACATCAGGTTCCCTGCGTGGAGCCTGCTTCTCCCTCTGCCTGTGTCTCTGCCTCTCTCTCTCTCTCTCTCTCTCTCTCTTTCTCCCTGTATGTGTCTCTCATGAAAGAATGAATAAATAAAATCTTTAAAAAATAATAAAAATCAAATCAAATCAGTAAAAACCATTCAACATCTCGACATTTAAGAGTTAAGCTTGCAAATTCGAAAGATAAAGAGAAAATCCTTAAAGCAGCAAGAGACAAGAGATCCCTAACTTGTATGGGGAGAAATATTAGATTAACAGCAGACCTCTCCACAGAGACCTGGCAAGATGTAAAGGGCTGGCTGGATATATTCAGGGTCCTGAATGAGAAGAACATGCAGCCAAGAATACTTTATCCAGCAAGGCTCTCATTCAGAATAGAAGGAGAGAGAAAGAGCTTCCAAGATTGGCAGAAACTAAAAGAATATGTGATCACCAAACCAGTTCTGCCAGAACTATTAAGGGGGACTCTGTAAAAGAAAGAGGAAGTCCAAAGAAGTAATCCACAAAAAAAGGGACTGAATAAGTATTATGATGACACTAAATTCATATCTTTTAATAGTAATTCTGAACGTGAATTGGCTTAATGACACCATCAAAAGACACACGGTTTCAGACTGGATAAAAAGCAAGACCCATCTATTTGCTGTCTACAAGAGACTCATTTTAGACCTAAGGACACTGACAGCCTGAAAATAAAAAGTTGAAGAATCATTTACCATTCAAATGGTCCTCAAAAGAAAGCAGAGGTAGCAATCCTCATATTAGATAAATTAAATTTTATCCCAAAGTCTGTAGTAAGAGATGAAGAGGGACACTATATAATACTTAAAGGGTCTATCCAACAAGAAGACCTAAGAATCATGACTATTTATGGCCCTAATGTGGGAGCTGCCAAGTATATCAATCAATTATTAACCAAAGTTAAGAGATACTTAGATAATAACACATTTATACTGGGAGACTTCAACATGGCACTTTCTGTAAATGACAGACCTTCTAAGCACAACATCTCCAAAGAAACAAGAGCTTTAAATGATACACTGGACCAGATGGATTTCACAGATATCTACAGAACTTTACATCCAAATGCAACTGAATACACATTCTTCTCAAGTGCACATGGAACTTTCTCCTTCATAGACCACATACTGGGTCACAAATCAGGACTTAATTGATACCAGAAGATTGGGATTGTCCTCTGCATATTTTCAGACCATAATGCTTTGAAACTAGAAATAAATCACAAGAGGAAGTTTGGAAGGAATTCCAACAGGTGGAGGTTAAGGACCATCCTGCTAAAAGATGAAGGGTCAACCAGGAAATTAGAGAATAATTAAAAAGATTCATGGAAACTAGTGAGAATGAATATAAAACCTTTCAAAATCCTTGGGATACAGCAAAAGCAGTCCAGAGAGGGAAATACATTGCAATATAGCATCCCTCAAAATACTGGAAAAAACTCAAGTACACAAGCTAAATTTGCATCTAAAGGAACTGGAGAAAGAACAGCTAATAAAACCTACACCAGCAGAAGAAGAGAGTTAATAAAGATTCGAGCAGAACTCAATGAAATAGAGACCAGACAGATCAACAAAACCAGGAGTTGGTTCTTTGAAAGAATTAATGAGATAGATAAACCATTTGCCAGCCTTATTAAAAACAAAAGAGATAAGACTCAAATTAATAAAATCACAAATGAAAAAGGAGAGATCACCACCAATACCAACGAAATACAATTTTAAAAGCATATTATGAACAGCTATACGACAATAAATTAGGCAATCTAGAAGAAATAAAGGCATTTTTGGAAAACCACAAACTACCAAAATTGGAACAGGAAAATATAGAAAACCTGAACAGGCCAATAACCAGGGAGGAAATTGAAGCAGTCATCAAATACCTCCCAAGACACAAAAGTCCAGAGCCAGATGGCTTCCCTGGGGAATTCTATCAAACGTTTAGAGAAGAAACCACCTATTCTACTAAAGCTGTTCTGAAAGATAGAAAGAGATGGAATATTCCAAACTCATTCTGTGCGGCCAGCATCACCTTAATTCCAGAACCAGACAAAGACCCCACCTAAAGGAGAATTATAGACCAATATTCCTGATGAACACAGATGCAAAAATTCTCAAAAAGATACTAGCCAATAAGATCCAACAATAATTAAGAAGATTATTCACCATGACCAAGTGGCATTTATCCCCAGGATGCAAGGCTGGTTCAACACTGGTAAAGCAATCAACATGATAGATCATATCAGCAAGAGAAAAAACGAGAACCATAGGATCCTCTCAATAGATGCAGAGAAAGCATTTTACAAAATACAGCATCCATTCCTGATCAAAACTCTTCAGAGTGTAGGGATAGAGGGAACATTCCTCAGCATCTTAAAAGCCATTTACAAAAAGGCCACAGCAAATATCATTCTCAATGGGGAAACACTGGGAGCCTTTCCCCTAAGATCAGGAACAAGACAGGGATGTCCACTCTCATCACTGCTATTCAACGTAGTACTTAGAAGTCTTAGCCTCAGCAATCAGGCAACAAAAAGAAATAAAAGGCATTCAAATTGGCAAATAAGAAGTCAAACTCTCCCTCTTTGCAGATGACATGATATTGTACATAGAAAACCCAAAAGACACCACCCCAAGATTGCTAGAACTCATACAGCAATTTGGCAGTGTGGCAGGATACAAAATCAATGCCCAGAAATCAGTGGCATTTCTATACACTAACAAAGAGACTGAAGAAAGAGAAATTAAGGAGTCAATCCCATTTACAATTGCACCCTAAAGCATAAGATACCTAGGAATAAACCTAACCAAAGAGGTAAAGGATCTCTACCCTAAAAACTACAGAACACTTCTGAAAGAAATTGAGGAAGACACAAATAGATGGGAAAAAAATTCCATGCTCATGGATTGGAAGAATTAATAGTGTGAAAATGTCATTGCTATCCAGGGCAAATTACACATTTAATATACCAAGTTTAATAAATCTGCATGTACCAGCTTGGTGTGCTTTCTGCAGTGTCTCTTGTCTGATTCTCTGAGGGGTAATGACTGGAAGCCCTTAAGAGCCCTTGTCTCTGAGCTTATCAGTAAAAAGGCTCTACTTGTTTTCAGTTCCTTTGCTTAAAGATTTCAATCATTTCTAAATTCAGTCTATAATGATAGCAATAGTTCCAGAATGCACATGGACAAATGTTTTCAAAATGTTAAGCAATCATCACCTTCTAGAAAAATACTTGTGCCCTTCAGTGACCATGGTTACAATCCCAGTAATGCCTTTACAAGTTTGTCTCTGTTAATACCTCTATGAGCAGCAAACTCTTTTTTCAAAAAGAACAGTTTAAGACACTTAGCCCAAACCCTTAAAATAAAACAGTTTCTCAGGAACGTGGAACAACTGTGGTGGACAGAGATCAAGATTTTCTTTAAAGGGACACCTGGGTGGCTCAGTAGTTAAATGTCTGCCTTTTGCTCAGTTCGTGATCATGGGGTCCTGGGATCTATTCCTGCATCAGACTCTTTCTCTTTCTCTGTCTATGCCTCTCTCTGTGTGTCTCACATGAATAAACAAATCTTTTAAAAAAAAAGAAAAATGAAAAAAAAAAGATTTTCTTTAAGAAAATGTTCTTAAGAATTATTATTTTTATTTGTATTTTTGTTATAGCATTAATGTTTTACCTCAGAACTACCACAAATGTTATTTTCTTCAATCTCTTCTAAATGTGAATCAATATAATTTATTGATATTGTTAGTTCAATTTTCAATGATTAATATTATTCTCATTGGTTACTTGAAAAATCATAGTATTAAAATTTATTTTCAAAATGTTACTCTAATTTTACAATCATAAAATTTATCATTAGTAATAAATGTAACAGCACAAGCCTATAAGCATATGTCATTCCCAGCAAAAGTTTGTTATTATGTGAGGTCCAGAGACACACTCTGTTTTCAATGTTAAATCAATTTTTCTCGATATTCTCCTTGTAAACCACAGCACAGTGTCTCTTAAAGCATTTAGCATAGTCTGCTTTGAATTGTGTTTATATACATATATCTTTCTACCATGTTAAATTTTGTCCTCCTTCAAAACATTATTTATTTTTAGAGTTCTGCTAAAAAAGTATACAGTAAAGGACAATAGAAGTATGTAAAAGGAATAGATTAAGCCAAGTTTGTATTTCTGTACCCAGTAGCCCTGAATGAGTCACTTCAAACAACTTGTATCAAGTGTGAAACTGACCATTGACTATTAACAACGGACACTGTGTTACACTGCAAACCTCTTAGACAAAATCATTGCTACATGCATCTTTATTCGAAAGGGAGTGTATTACACATTTACAGACACTGCTATTCTAAAGCTTAATCCTATTGCACATCGGTCTATTATAGCACCATGTTATGTTCATACTTTCTTGCTCTATTCTAAAATACCTGCCTTTCCTAGTTCTCTCCTATGACACAAGAATATCTTCTACTGTTTGCCATGTGACTGTAACTTGATAACAGAATAACTCTAAATACTCATAACCTAATAATGGGTATTGACTAAAATTTTGAGCTACATGAAACAGTGTACATACGGATTTGAAAATCCTGAAATGTCTATGTATCCTTTACATGAAATATGATAGTTTAACTGCCATGTCATGAGTAAAAATAGCTATATCAACAGGTATCCATTTTTGTGGTCACTTTTTGAAGAATAAGATTTGTCTCTGGATGGTAATTTCGTTCCTTGATCATGGTGATACTAGCATGAATCTGGTACTAATAGGTTTAATCCTTTCAAAGCCAGTGAGCTTGACTGTGCTGCATGCCCAGTTTGACACCAGTGAGCTATATCCTAACTCTCCACATAGGAAGACAAAAAGCAAGGTAACATACATGAACCAAAAAAAAAACTGTTGGGGGAAAAATTGGGGAAAAATATATTACTGCAAGTCTACTGACCAATAGGAGATTTTCACTCATCATTAAAAATGTCCAAAATCAGTTTTTCTCTTAAAGTTCACCTTTAAGAGAAAGGAGCACCTGAGTGGCTCAGTAGTTGAGTGCATGACTTTGGCTCAGGTCACAATCCTGGAGTCTTGGGATCAAGTCCTGCCTCAGGCTCCGCTCAAGGAGCCTGCTTCTCCCTCTACCTATGTCTCTGCTTCTCTCTCTCTCTCTCTCATAAGTAAATAAATAAAATCTTCAAAAAAAGTATACCTTAAGAGATGTTCAAGTGTTCTTTTTGCTATTCTTCATCTTTGGATGGCATTTAGTTTTTCACATTTTTAATTTCACCTATTTATGTCACTGGATCTAAATTATCACTTTTAATTTTTAGTGTGATAAAATAGAAAAAATATTGAAAAGTTACAGAGCACTGATGTAATTTGTCTTATAATTTAAAAAAAGATCATTCTAATGGTTGTGTTGAATTGTAGAGTTAGTGTAATGGTGGATGAATGGTATACATTTGGGAAAACACATGGAAGTATAACACAGAGTGATTCCCTAACATAAACTGTGTAATTCAGTTAATAATAATGTTTCAATATTATTCATCAATTGTAACAATTTACCACACCAATGCAAGATATTAATAAAAGGGGAAATGGTGAAAGAGACCAGGTAAGTACTTTGTACTTTCTTCCTTATTTTCCTATGAACCTGGAACTTGCTCAAAAGTAAAGTCTACTAATTAAAAAAAAAAATAGATTGCTATAAATGTCCCTTATTCATTTTTTCTTCATCAATTAACATCAAGAATTTCTTAGGTAATTGGGTCTGTTGTGAAAGACAGCCAAATTTTTGAAGAATTACATAATTTTCAAGTTAATGATTTCCTTAGTATCAACGATCATTAAACAATAATTGAAAATCAGCATGTTCAATTGTGCTTGTTAAATGGAAAAGCTATATATATGTAAACCTTAATTCAAAGGCCTACATTTACGCATATATATATATATATATATATATATATATATACTCAAGAAGAATTCAAGAAAAACTCGTTATTGTCAGAGAATCTTACCTTAATTAAGAAATTTTAAAGACTTAGGTCCTACCTTAGTGTAAACATATATCCCAACACACTAAATCATGGCAGGTATCTTTTATATTTGAGAACATTAAAATATTTTCTGAATACACACAATTGATCATTTATTTTACATGCAGGAATTCATTTCCTGTATTCATTTGTATTATAGTTATTTTTAAGGTGTAATATTTCTTTTACTCCTTAGTAAGATTTCTGGAACAATGTTTCCCAAAACACATTCCAGGGAACACAGACACCACTAGATTTTATTTGGTTTTATGCAAAAAGAATGTGTTAAAATAAGTTGGTAAAATGAGTTGGAGAATCACTGAATAGTAAAATTCTCTCACAGAGTTTCAATTGCACATTAGCATTTTAAAGACTGTAAGGTATCTTGTACTAAAGAAAGCTCTTTACTAACTCAGCATTTCCAAACTTGACCATAGGACACTTTTTTCTTCACTACAGAACATTGTTACCATCTCGGGGAGAGTATATTTTCCACAGGAAATAGTAGAGACACATAGTGGTTTTATTTAATCCCTTTGTTTTATAATTTGGGATATTTAGGACTTAGATTAGTCAGATAACCCCCAAATCATATAACAAGCTAGTGACAAAAGTGAAATAACAAATCAAATCCGATTATCTCCAACCTACCTCATTTTCTGTTCTCACAGCGTTTTTAATATTTGAAATGAATATGCTACCCCCAATGGGAATAATTTGAAGGATATCTACAATGTTGTCATATTTTCTTTTAAAGATAATTTATGCATGTGTGTAAATTTATTCACATGTTAAATTATATGTGTGTAATGTACTTGAATATTTTGTTCATTTATTTATACCTAAACAAGAATTGAGAAAGAGCAATGGCATGTACAAAAATTCACCTGTGGGAGGGGGCATTTTAAACACACTAAGGTCAGCTGCTATGTAACAGGGAAATACATAGCTTTATAGAGTATGGAAATAGCTTGTCTAGAGTGTGCTGGACTACGTCATTAAAACATTGAGGACAAAGCTCAAGTTGACATGAATGATTCATTCATTCATTCATTAATAATATCATTCATTAATATGATATTAATTCTATCAACTATAAATTGTAGAGGATAGTAAACAGAATGGATGTAGAGTGAAGAGGGAGACACATGGCTAAGAAAGTTATCTTTCTTTTCAGTTTAGCAGCCAAATTCAGCATTATTCAGCAAGTGGTTTCAAATATCAGGTAAAATCATGTACCTTGCTGCATTCTCAAATCATTCTTGTATTTGTAATTGTCCTTATTTTCCTGGCAAATATAAGGTAATTCACCTAATTACAGATGAACGTAAGAGTATTTCCCCAAAAGAGAAAATTTCAGCCTCATCTTCTCACTCTCTTTTGATAGAAATAGAAAGTATTTTAACAATCCAAAATATATTTTTATATGAAATATGAAACTGAATTAATATTAAATCATTTTCTTTCTTATGAAACTTGTATTATTTTTACTCATGACTTAAGCATAAACTATTTAAACAAGGAAATCCTGAGTCACTGAAATGCTTGATTGAACATTTAATATCATTTCCTATGGATTATAATTGGACCTATGTTTCTGTCCAAAGAGGAAATCCATTTTTAGCTTGGTCCACAAAGTGTAAGTTATTCCTGTCAGGAAAACACATCCAAAAAGACTCCTATTATCACACTTGTGTGCCTAGAATGCTGAAAGGAATCATCTGGGCCAGAGACATAGACAGAAATACTAATGCTAATTAAGTGTGGCCCTGAAAAGAAAAGGAATGTCCTTCCTTGCATAATAACCACTGCAGGATATATTTCGTGCACCTCACTGGAGAAAACATCTGTTGTTAGAAAAACCACTAATAAAAAAAAATGATGTTTAAAATCCAAGCATTGATATTCAGTATGTGGCAACTTAAAAGACATCATGCGGTCAAATAGTACTAGATATATTCATTTTCTATTGCTGCATAGAGATTATGATGCTCTTAGTAGCTGAACACACATTTATGATTTCCTAGTTTCTGCATATCAGAACATTGGTTACATGAGTTCTCTATGCAGGGTTTCATCAGACTGAAATCAAGATGTCATCTGGGGTTATGGTCTCACCTGAAGCTTAGAGTTCTCTTCCAGAGTAAGCTCAGAATTGGAACTGGTTATTGGCAGCATTCAGTTCCTATAGTATAGCAATGAGGTCCCTGTTTTCTCACTGTATGTTGGCCAGGAGTGGTTCTCAGCTCTTAGAGATCATCCTCATATCCTAGTGATGTGGCCTTCTGCTGTAGTTTAACATTAAGGTTGGCAGAAAAAATCTTTCTTCAGTCCACAACAATGGAATCTTCATTTATTTATTTGTTTAAGATTTTATTTATCCATGAGAGACAGAGAGAGAGAGGCAGAGACACAGGCAGAGGGAGAAGCAGACTCCCCACAGGGAGCCCGATGTGGGACTCGATCCCAGGGCCCCGGGATTGAGCCAAAGGCAAACGCTCAATCACTGAGTAACCCAGGTGCCCCAACAGTGGAGTCTTTAAAAATGTAAAATGTAATGTAATCATGGGACTGACTCTTCTATCATTTTGGCTATATGATATAATCACAAGAGCAGGTGTTCCATTATGATCATAAGTCTCATCCAGCCTCATGGGAAAAAGATTGTACAGCATGAGTACATCAGGGTAATGGGATTATCTTAGAATTCTGCCTACTACATAATAACCTTCCATTTTACAATGGGTTGGAATAAAAAAAGCCTGAGAACATGGATATGGTTCACTAAAATCTATAAATTTCAACATAAGTAGGATAAAAAAATACTGTTACCAAATGCAAATAATGAAAAATGTGTCTTTAAATTAAAGTTTACTTCATCTCTCATCAAAGACTTAACATTTCTCTCTGCAGATGTCTTTTCCTTTTATAAAATGTGTATTTATTACCTTAAAAATTTAGAGTATAATGAGCCTCTTAAACATTCAAAAATGGGTACTGGTATTCAAATTAAAAGTCTTCTTTATATAATTTTGAATGTTGTTTGTAAATTGCAGGATTCCATATTGTTTATTCAGCATATCCTAAGCAATAATTTTGTTTTCCTAAAATCTGACCAAGATAGCTTTTGTGTTTATCAACTTAACTAAATTTAAGCAAGTTTCTTCCTGAGTATAGGCTCCTGATCCCTCTTTTCTTAGAACATTTACTTTAGAAAACTTGCAATTATAAATTATTTCTTTGTCCCTTTGAGATATAACCCTCTATAACACAGAAAATGCATTTCTTAAGAAGTGGGAGCCATCCTTTGAAATGTTATCATCAAAGGATCTAGCACTCATATTTCCCAGTTTCTGTAGGAGGGAAGGAGCCCAATTTCAATTAAAGACAATCCACAAACACAGATGCTCTAATCACATTCACTAAACTCCTTCCTAATGTCTTTCGGTACTTTCCCATTAATTTACCCAATGTTTAAAAATTCTCTGATTGTTTTCTTTCAGCAGAATTGAGTTCAATCTCTCCTCTCATTACAGTAGTCTTGACTCTTATTGCAACAAGATTGAATAAAGTCTTCCTTGCACTTCCTTGTTGCACTTTTAAAAAGTGTCCAGTGCAACAACATGGGTAGGGCTTGAGAGTATAATGCTAAGCAAATTAGTCAGTCAGAGAAAGACAAATACCATATGATCTGACTCATGTAGAATTTAAGAAAAAACAAATGAACAAAGGGGAGAAGGAGAGAGACAAACACACCAAGAAACAGACTCTTACCTATAGAGAACAAACTGCTGGTTACGGTAGGGGAAGTGGCTGGGAGGATGGGTGAAATAGGTTATGTGGATTAGGGTACACTTATTGTGATGAAAGTAGTAATAGTACTAATATAAAAAAATAAAAATTTAAAATTTTTGACAAGTCTCAAAATAAGTAACCATGAAAATTATTGTTACTATGCAAGATAAGGCCCCAAATGACTATTCTATTTGGATTTTTTAATACCCAGGAAAGATACATAACACATATATGGAGGACCCTGTAAAACAAGTTACCTCAGTAATGATTCTTTGTATGTGGTAGTGCTGTATAGTGCATCCTTATCTATACAATCTACACTCACATGAATGATTACAAAGCATTATCTCCAAAGTTGTCTATTTTCATGTTAGGCAATGAGCCAAAAGTCTTATGGTCTTACGGACTATGTAGCAAAAATTTTTTGATTAATGGGAAAGTTACAATCGTTGACTAAGATTTACTTCATCTTTCATGATAAGGTCAAAAAATCATGCTGTAGGTTTCTTTTGTAACCTTGCTTTTTTTCATCTTACAAATTCTAAGTATGCTGTAACTTGTACACTTAATTTTTACTGATTAAAAGGATGTCAATGTATTTAGGCTGATGTTGTTAGATGGGCAAGATAAAGTGCAGGGGAGATTGTTTTTGAAACATGAAAGCTTTATTACTTTCAGGTTTGCTCAAATTTAGCCATATTGAAGTTTAGGGTTAGATAAGTCTTTGTTCTGAGGGGCTTTCTTATGCATCGCAGGATGATTAGTAGCATCCTTAGTCTCTACTCACTGGGTAATAGTAGCACACACACTCCCAGTTGTCACAACTGGAGACATCTTCAGACATTAGCAAGAGTCTTTCAGTATATTAGGGGAAGGAAGACAAAAAACACTCCTTGGCTGAGAACCACTGCTTGTTAGATTAGCAACTAAAGACATTGCCGTCAATCTAATATATTTGGAACTCATTAAACCTTTGAAACATAAACCAACTAATTCTTTTCCTTTCCTTACATTGGGAATTGTAACAAAAGCAGGAAATCTTTATTTGATAGTTATTCACCCATTGATCTCTAGGCATGCCTGGTTTAAGATGAGAACATATGAACTATTACAAAAAGGAGCCTGACACTGCTATTTGTTGGGTCTCTCTTGGGTATGCAGCTCTAAGAATAATGGAATGATAAGTTAAACTTTCTGACTATATCTATACAGGGAAAGCCAGACAACACTATCCAGATAAAGGAAACAAGTTTAGAATTTAGAAATTGAAAGGAAATGAAATTGATGTAGGCTCTCAATTTAGTTACCTTTTCCATGAACCTCAAAGCCAACAGTGTAAAGTAAATTCCACCAGGGGGCAATGGTGCCTTATTACGGTACCTAGAAGAAGGCAAGGTATTCTCTGAAGAGATATATCCAAGCTAAAGTAATAATATGGTGGTGCTTCACTTACACTACATAAAAAAGGCATTTGTTGAATAATATATGTCATCATCCTTCAAAACTCAGACCAAATATCAACTCTTCCAGGAGGTATTCTATAATCTAAAATTTGGATCTGCATGGCCACTTCTATACTATAATAAAACTCTGCATTCTTCTGTCACACATTTATAATAAAGGCTTTGTAAAGGCTTATTTGTAAAGGCTTATTTGTCACTGCCTTTTATTACATTGGAAACACATTTAAGAGCCAGGATTGTGGCCTATTTGACTTTATATTCCTAGGAACATAGACTGATACCTGAGTGCAGTCACTTTTTGGGGAATAAACATGTTAATAAATTAAATAAAACATTTAATCTAAGTAGCATTGCTTATCAAAACAATAAACTATGCAGAATATAGAGAGGCTGAAATATAAAATTCATTAGGAAACAATCTAATAAAGTTATAAAATTCTGCTGTACTTGATAGACTGGTGTGTACTTGTTTATTCTAAAGTGAGGCTTAAAATTCCTTTTCCCTGACAACCACCTCTCAATTTTCCCTTTTCTGGGATCCATAAAATTGAAATCAAAGGACAAAAAGCATCTGTTCTTTTTTTTTTTTTAGCTAAGCCTCCAACATTTCATTTCCCAAACAGAAAGTATTATATGAGTATATCTATCCTTAATACGTTATATACCACTCTATCACTGCGTTACTTTTACTAGCAATGAATCAAGCTCTGTAAAGCAGTAGCTATAAAGTTTATTTAAAGTGCAGGTCTTTTTTTTTCCTGATTAAAAAAAAGCCCTTTGAAAGTTAAGTGTTCATAGTAAAGAAGAAGAAGGAGAAGAAGAAGAAGAAGAGAAGAAGAAGAAGAAGAAGAAGAAGAAGAAGAAGAAGAAGAAGAAGAAGAAGAAGAAGAAAAAGAAGCAGTTTTGTGACTTAGGTGATTCAGCAGGTAAGTAATTCAGTGATGTCACTAACAGAAACATTTGTTTATAACTTGGTCCAGGTATTTGTATTGATGTAGAGCTCAGTCAGTGAACTTAAAAAGTTGAGACATGGAGTCATAATTTATTAAAACCATCATGTGCCAGGAAATGCGATGGATAAATCTACTCTCCAAATGCATGTGAATTATATGCAACCTTTTTCTAGTAGACAGACTTCTGTTGAATCCACATGAATGCTCCTTATGTATATTTAATGGAAGCAGTTTGCCTCACACAGATATTCTCCAAACAGAGATAAAATGAATAGAGCAATAACAATGAAAGATAGCTGTCCTACAGAGTTGACTACAAAGAGATATAATAATAATAAGAGAAGAACAGAATACAATGAGGGAATCTAATCAAGGCAGAGGCAATAAAAGGATAAGTTTAAAAAGTTGGACAGATATTTAAGATAAAATGAAGAATGACTTCTGACATACTGAAACAGGAAAACTAGAAACATATATTTCTTTATGGTACAAGATATTCACTAGCAAATTTTTGCCAGAGTCCAAAAGTGTTAGCTCTAGAATGAGTAAACTAGAATGTTATTTCTTCAAACACTGGGAGACCCAGGAAGAGATCTATTATAGCACTAGAGTAAAAAGATAAATATTGGTAAGAAACATATCCATCAGAGGTTCAAAAGAAACTCAGTTATGTAGTACAATAAAATTTACATTTCATCTAAAAATTACCTTTGCAGTAAGATTAAGAAGTTTTTCTAGGGAGAAAGGAGAAGATTATTGAAATATTAACAATGGGGTTTTATTTTTAGAGTAAAAGTCTAACAAGGAGATCTCTCATAAATCCCTCGGATGGAATAGCAAGTATGGCCTGCAGGCATTCAACTTTTTCTAGGAGTGTTATTGCCAATATCATCATATGTAAAACATATCAGAGGATGTATCAAAAGTGATTACCATTCATTTGCACATTTTATATTTACCTCGCTCTCATAAAACTACTTTGAAGCCATTTCTTTCTAGTGGGCAGGGAATGAAACACCTCCAATGTTCAGGAGATAGTACAATGTCCTATTGAGGACTGATCAATAATCTCAGGGTTCTCAAGTAGTCTTAACGATTCAGAAAAGACACTCTGGTGTTAGTCCAGCCTGGACACAACTGTGATACTCAGCTCCAAAATGCAAGTACTTTTGGCAAGGTTGGTTGTGTAAGAGCTCAGGGGTCTTTGCCTAGTTGGACCTCCAATCTATTGGCAAGCTTCCCTCACCATACCTCATAGATATTCTCATTTCCAGGACATCCACTTCCATGGCATGAGGACAAATTCTGAAAACACTAAAAACTTGATTTTCCTTGGTAAACACCTACCCAAAAAACAAACAAACAAACAAACAAACAAACAAACAAACAAGAAATGTGGCAACTTTCATTTGAGTATCTGACCATTTCTATTTGGAGGTCCTAAAATTTTAAATGAGACAAAACAGTAACTGTTAGTGACTTACCAAGCTTAGGCAGACTCAAAACACAAAGCCTGACTACCTTCCAAGAATGAAGAAAATAGGATTCCTCAGATTCTTTCTATAAAAATAATAAGATCAAAACTCAATTCTGTAATGCTGTATTTTATCCTACCACAAAGTCTATCTGTGATTGAATCTGAAACACAAAATATTATAAACTCGAGCTTTTAAAAAGACATTTATTACCTGAAACTTTTATATATTTATGTATACATGTCAAAATCTAACACTATGATATTTGTTAGATTCATTCTTTTGCATTGGCAGAATTTGGGAATAAGGAGAGACCTTATAAGCAATAATTCATGGAAGATTGATAATAATCTAGATAGACTCAAACTAATTAACTTCACACAATCTAATTTTTGTGTAAAACCAAGTATTATAATGATATTTCTGTAACAGCTAAATCTTGAAATGACATAAACATCCAAACTTTAGTGAAAAACTAGATGTTATTAGTAAACCTGTATTTTAAAATATCCATCTATAAAGGATTATGTTAAAAATATTTAATGTGTGGAAAAACAGAATTTGAAAGTCTGTATGCTTTAGTGTATTTCATAGACACATGAGTGCTAGTTAGGGCACTCAATAAATACTTAGCTAATACAAGTGCCTCCATTACAGTAGTCCTACCCTGTATTCTAGCTCACCATTAGTTATTTAAAGGGCAAAAAATTAAAATATGATGACAACGTTTATTATTAAATGGCAATCATGATTCAATTAAAAACACTCCACTGCTAGAAAGAAAACTGATCACAATCACATCTGGTGCATTATAGATAACAAATAAAAAGCTATTAATTATTTTGAATAAATGAATGTTCAATTTGGGTATACAATTTTATGTCACATTATGCTTTTAATCTATTATTTTACTTTGAAGTATGATCAATAAATGAAGCTGCTATTATAAGGATGGCCAAAAACCAGAGCAGACCTTTTTATATTATCTTTTGGCCTATAAAATAATTTTAGTGATTAATAAGAAGGGCTACAAATATTGAATAAATGTTCACGGCCAATAAAATGACGCATACTCTGAAAGGATACAAGGAGAATGAAATTTATTCATACTCTTTAAAAGTTTTTTTTCTTAAGATTTTATTTATTTATTCATGAAAGACACACACAGAGAGAGAGACAGAGGCAGAGAGAGAAGCAAGCTCCATGCAGGAAGCCCAATGTGGGACTCAATCCCAGGACCCCAGGACCATGCCCTGGGCTGAAGGCACATGCTCAACGATTGAGCCACTCAGGCGTCCCAACACTTAAAAAGTTGTTTAATGTTTACATATTTTAATCTACCTTCTGCCAATCTTTTACCAGAACTGAGCTCAAGAAACAAAATTAAATAAAATTTTCATATATGACCTAATGACAGAAGAAGGCAGATGCATGCAAGGAAAAAAGAAATTACATAGTTACATCTGGACTGTCTTAAATAGAGAAGGGAGGGTTTCCTTCTCTGCATTCAAATACATTCCATTATAGGTATGTGTCTTAAAAATACAGAAAAAGAACACACTAGTAAAAATTTAAGCATATAAAACTAGATAGTAGAAAAAGTTATAGAGTGTGCCTATGTTTTTCAAAATAAACAACTTGTCATAACTGAAGAAAAACAGACTTGCTCCAAAAGAAAAACAGATGCAAAAACATATGGAGAGTGGGAAAAAAATACTGATAGGTCAGAGTAACACAAATTATTTTAATAGAATGTATTTTTTTAATTCTCAGTTTGGATTATGAAAGCAAAATACAATTTTCCTAGACTTTGAGGAAAAATAACTAACTCTATGGTTATATGCACAGATTACAACTGGACAGACACATTAAAAGAGAGTTTAGGGACCAACCTACTTTACAAATTTAATGCTATCATTCTTCAAGGAGCTAGAGGCCCAGGATTAATGTGGGTGTAGAAGTCAACAAACTGAAGGCTGCTACAGAATAGTCATACAGAGGCACTTGAGAAATCCTGGGTGGAAGTTTAAAATAGAGCTGAAAGGGGGACTTAATAAAGAAAGGAGGGAGGAGGTGCTTAGCTGGCTCAGTCAGTAAAGTCTGTGACTCTTGATATCACGGTCATGAGTTCAAGCCTTATGCTGGGCATAGAGCTTACTAAAAAAAAAAAAAGAAAAGAAGAGAGAAGGGAGATGTTTTTTTTTTTTTTTTTTTTTTTTTTTTGACGGGATGAGCACTGGGTGTTTTTCTGTATGTTGGTAAATTGAACACCAATAAAAATTAATTAAAAAAAAAGGGAGATGGTTTTAAGAGGAATATAGAATCAACCATTGATGTTTAAGATTATGTGTATTACTCCATTCTTATTACAGACTGACCCAATGTAATCAAATTAGAAAAGCAAGTTGCTCTGTATCCTGTACTGTCAACAGGTATTCTCTGAATGGCTGTTCTCTAATAGAGCTTCTGAGTTAACATCTGTACTGGCTGATGAGGAAAGTTGAAAGTACCTGGAACGAGAGAGAGAGAGAGAGAGAGAGAGAGATAGAGAGAGAGAGAGGATCAACAATTATCACTAAGATTAACATACCCTTCATATTTCACTTCCCCTTTCACAAAGTCAATATGTTCTCCCATTAAAAACTAAAATGGTTAGAGAATATAGATTAAGTGAGGTAAATCAAGAGTGAGTGAAATAAAATGTAATTCAATATTTAGATCAGCATATTTTTAAATCATATTTCATGACAGTGTGAAACCAGATATACAAACTTTCATACATGGAAAACTAAAGGCCAAGATCTGCAAAAAATTTCATGCAGAATGTAGGTTATTATTTTTTTCTTAATGGCAAATCCTTAAAGAGAAGAAATAATATTAGTCTTAGAGTCTAAGAAATACATTTCTTGTGCATATTTTATAATTCTTGATCACATCTGCTTGCTACCTGTAACATTAAAGCTAAGGAACATTAAATTTTGCTACATATGCAATCAAACTTAGTGAATAGAAGATGATTAAAATGTTAGCATGATCTAAAAGTTATCTGGAAAATAAAATTTAACTCCAAACTCTCACAAGAGAAGATATATTCCAAAACAAAACATTAACAGTTTAGATATTTTTGTTTATTGTTTGATTTTTAAAAGATTTTATTTGTTTGTTTATTTATTTATTTATTTTAGAGAGTGAGAGGCAGCGTGAGCAAGGGGAGAGGCAGAGGCAGAGGGAAAGAGAATCCCAAGCAGACTGCGCAAGAGCACAGAGCCTAAAGTGGAGTCGATCTCATGATTGAGAGATCGTGACTAGGCCAAAATCAAGAGTTAGAGTCTTAATTGACAGAGCAACACACATGCCCCAAGATTGTTTTTGTTTTAATTATGTAATCCAGGGATACCTGGGTGGCTTAGTGGTTGAGCGTCTGCCTTTGGCTCAGGTCATGATCCTGGGGTCCTGGGATTGAGTCCTGCATCGAGATCTCTGTGGGGAGCTTGCCTCTCCCTCTGCCCATGTCTCTGCCTCTCTCTCTGTATCTCTTATGAATAAACAAATAAGATCTTTTTTTAAAAAAAATTGTGTAATCCAATAGCTAAGGCATTTGAAATTTAGCCCTAATATCAATGAGCTCATCTCACCATGAATACCTTTCACATGTCTAACCACACAATCAGAAACTATGGTTTGATCCTACTTAACAATTAATATTTCAGTTTAATTGCACAGAACGGACTCATAAGTGCATAGTAACAGATTAATCAGTCAGAATGAGAACACCCAGTATACAAAAGTTAGTCCTACTTAAAATTTTCCAGAAAACATTTGATGTGTAATAACTATAAATATACATGCTCTATGTTCAAAGATGCCTTATTTTAAGTAAACAGAAGCACTTCTTCCTATGTTTTTCAGTTAAAAAATCAGAAAGACCTCATGTGAGGTTGAATTATTCCAAATTTTGTTGGAATAAACAACCTGCAAAAGCATCTGTAAATGTGTAGTCACAAGAGAGCCATCTGGCTCCACGTAATTATACCCATCTTTCATCCAATTCTGAATTCTAACTGTAAAAGTAGGTCCAGGAATATCATACAGATTTTTGATTTATACTTGGGAACTGTCAGTCTATAAACCAATTAACAGGTTTTATTCATATGGATGTGTTCCTGTCTTCGTTTATATTACACATCCAAATAGGATACAGTTTCAGAGATTACTTAATAAGTTGTTTTTAGTATGAATTATTTCTGGTGAAGTATTTCAGAGTGAAATGAAACAAATCAAGACACAATAAGATGTAAGAGAAAAGATAGGGGCTATCTGACTGTCATTTCTTTTTTTTTTTCATATAAGATCTTTGAATCAAGTTGTTAGATGCCTATGGATATAGGAAAAAATATTTGTGATCAATTATTGTATATGATCTATGACTTTGGAAAGTTCACTGTGAGGGATTGTATTTGTTGTTAGCATGTTATGGTCAAACATTAATTTATTAGTTTATATTTTCTCTAGATTATCTTTCTTCAGAATAATGAGTTTCTGAAGTAGAACAAAAACAACTAATGAAAATGTAACCCTAGATGGTAGCAGTACAGGCATACATATTTTATTGTATGGATTACATATTGTATCCTTATCTGAGTGTCATCAATTGCTTTATCTTATACATAGGTTTGTTACACTGTAAATCCTTTGTTTTCATAGGTTACATTTAATATCATCAATTCTAGACTGATGTTTTGTTCATGTGTTATTAATTATTCAGCCTGCTTATCTTATGGCAATTCATGGATGCCTTAAACAACTCCTACCTTATGGCAAATATAGGACAAATTATCATAACCTTTGTTTCATACAATACAAAATTAAGTTAGAATATGGCTCTAGTAACTTGATCAGATAACACTGTTTTCAGAGTTATATCATGATTACTCCACAGTAGAAAATGTATATCAATTCATTTACTATAAATATATGTTTAGGGAATAATTTTAAAAAATGCAAAGATGTATGAATACAAATATCTAGATATGATATCACCTTTTCATAAAGGGAAATATCATATAGATAAATTAAAACTAACTTAAATGTCCAATAAATTCTAAAGCATCAAGTGGGTAACAACAAATCAAAATTCTGATTATGATACTGGCATCAAAAACTAAATATGTTGAAAAAATTCACTTCACAAAAGTATGCATGGAATGTTGTGACTTCTACTTGTATTTTTGAATTATATATCTCTAAAATATTTTATATTTAATAGTAAATACAATATATAATTTTATGTATTAAGATATAAATGTAAATATTTTATAAAATCATTGATCATGTTTTAGTATATTTTAAGAAGCACGGATGTGTGTGTTATTTTGCATGCATGAACATATGTAGGATACATTATGCGAAAAATGGGGAACAAGTAAAAATATTTTTTTAAAAAATGAGTTCCATGAGGCACTTGGGTGGCTCAGTTGGTTAAGTGTTCAACTCTGGATTTCAGCTCAGGGTTGTGAGATTGAGCCCCATATCAGGCTCCACACTCAGCAGGGATTTTGCTTTGAGATTCATTCTCTCTATCCCTCTCCATCTGCCTCTCCTCTCATGCTGTCTCTCTCAAATAAATAATTTTTTTTAAAGTAGTGAGTTACAAAGAAAGAAAATACACAAGTCAAAGGCTTTACAAAGAATGTGAATTAACAATTATTTCAGGGATGTCATAAAATGAATTGTTTCGTAAATGATTTTCAACAATGAAACTTTTTCTGCAAAATAGTAGTGAGATTTTTGTTAAACCAAGACTGTAGATTGAGGAGCAGAGTAGATAAAAGACATGAGAAAGGGAAAGGAAAATAGGGAAGAGGGAGAAGTAGAAGCAGATACTGGTGGCAGAAAAAAAAAATACGAATCAGTGGTGAGAAACATAGTGTGTGATCCACTTTCCCTTCCAAGAAATGAAAAGTCAATAGTCAATTGAGTGTGTTCCTGTGGGTTATTGGCTGGAGACTTTTCCTCAACCATTAACCTAAAGAAACTGTAAGACACAGCAAAGCCCTTTCTGGGACTGGGAGAAATGAGAAAATATTTATAAATATAAAGTTATGTTTCTGGAATTTGGTATACTTTATTTTCCAGGGCACCATATCTCATTCATTTTCAAACTCAGACTACTCTTAAAGAGAAAAAGATCACTAACTTTTTGGTTTTTTAAAAGCCTTAGGAATGACAAAGGCTCATCAGAAAACATATCTGTCTATAGGAAATAAGGGCCTTTAGAAAGGAAGAAAAGTGGTGGCCAAGAAGAAGATGGGTAGAACACAAAGTGTCAATGGTTAAGGGGCTAATGGTTGTGCTATGGGACAGAGGGCTGATTCCACATGCAGGTTCAACTGCTTGCTGCTCGAATATCAGTACTTGAGAGGCAAGAGATGGTAGAAAAGGAAAGGTTGCTTTATTTAGGAAGTCAGCAACCTGGGGAGGTGATGGGCTAATGCCTCAAAGAGCATCTTCCCCATCCAGGGGAAGCTCGAAGGTTTAAAAGGGGAAAAGTTTTAAAAAATAAAGAAATAAATTAAAATATAAAAGGGGAAAAATTGATAGGGGTGCTACATGAGGAAGAAGGTGCCCAGGTATTTAGTTATATGTGGACATGACCCTGAACAAACTTGTATCTGTGGCAGATGTTTCTTAAAAAAATTTTAACTTATTTTAATTAATTAATTAATTATCTTATTTATGAGAGACAGAGAGAGAGGCAGACATAGGCAGAGGGAGAAGCAGACTCCTCTCAGGGAGCCCAATAAGAAACTTGATCCCTGGACCTGGAATCATGCCTTGATCTAAAGGCAGACATTCAATGGCTGAGCTGCCCAGGCGTTCTTATTCATCATTACATCTAACACTCAATGCTCATTACCTCATGTGCTCTCCTTAATGTGTGGCAGCTCTTTTTGAGTCATGTTAGGCCTTATATTCTGGGAAAGTTTGGTTCTACACACCTCAAGGCCTGTGGTCTGTAAATCTCAAAGAAAATATGTTAGTTCTGCTACAGACCAAGCAACTTAGTTAGCAAGGAGTGCCTAAGATTGAAGCAAGTTAACCCTTAAGACTGGTTGCATGCTGTTATGATTGGAGGAAGATGGTGGTAAGCAAAGTCCTTGGGTAGCCAGGAAGAAGAACTGTAGCATGCTTAATGGATGGTTGGGCAAATATCACTGGTGAAATACTTATACTAATAACCAAGCATCCTGGTTCAAAGGTGGAAAATACAATTTTAAATATTAATGAAACATTACTCATCACCTTTCACAAAAAACAGTATAATGGCAACACATCCGATACCAAAATATAATTACCCATTTAAAAGAGCACTTAATTAACCCTTTATTTTCTACTATACTAAATTTAAAATTTATTTATAAAGAAACTTACAGCACTCTATTAGTGGTACAGATAAACTAAATTCCAACTAAATTCCAAACTAAAAAAGCTAGACAAACAATAATTATTATTTTAAAATATAGAAATTATTAATTTATTCAAAAAATATTAATTAAGCACTTACTATATTCCAAGCACTGATATAAGTACCTAGGATACATTTTAAGGATCACTCTTATTGTAGTGGTTACACTCTGGCAGGAGAAAACAGGCAATAGTCAACACAGTAAAATAAGTAAATTCTTTAGCATGTTAGGAAAATAAAAAGGACAAAAACAAAATTTGGGTAAAACAAGATTGATCTAGAGAGCCAGAAATTTAACATGGACCTGCATTTCTAAGTCAATTGGTCAAGGTAGCCTTCTTTATGACAGGAGGTGCAAAATGCTGCAGTTTGTCTTCTTGTCTGAAGGACATAGTCCCTTAGGCTCCTGACCAATGAACCCTAGAAACTTAACAGAAAAGCCAGATCCTTGAGTCTCCTTAGAGTTATTTTCTTAATTTAGGGATGCATCTTATCAAGACCTCCACTGTACTTGCTGCCTCCTGTTAGTTCTGTCCAAAAAGCTTGATGTCCAAGACAGTGTGGTACTGGCACAAAAACAGACACATAGATCAATGGAACAGAATAGAGAACCCAGAAGTGGACCCTGAACTTTATGGTCAACTAATATTCGATAAAGGAGGAAAGACTATCCACTGGAAAAAGGACAGTATCTTCAATAAATGGTGCTGGGAAAATTGGACATCCACATGCATAAGAATGAAACTAGACCACTCTCTTTCGCCATACACAAAGATAAACTCAAAATGGATGAGAGATCTAAATGTGAAACAAGATTCCATCAAAATCCTAGAGGAGAACACAGGCAACACCCTTTTTGAACTCGGCCACAGCAACTTCTTGCAAGATACATCCACGAATGCAAAAGAAACAAAAGCAAAAATGAACTATTGGGACTTCATCAAGATAAGAAGCTTTTGCACAGCAAAGGATACAGTCAACAAAACTAAAAGACAACCTACAGAATGGGAGAAGATATTTGCAAATGACATATCAGATAAAGGGCTAGTTTCCAAGATCTATAAAGAACTTCTTAAACTCAACACCAAAGAATCAAACAATCCAATCATGAAATGGGCAAAAGACATGAAGAGAAATCTCACAGAGGAAGACATAGATATGGCCAACATGCACATGAGAAAATGCTCTGCATCACTTGCCATCAGGGAAATACAAATCAAAACCACAATGAGATACCACCTCACACCAGTGAGAATGGGGAAAATTAACAAGGCAGGAAACCACAAATGTTGGAGAGGATGCAGAGAAAAGGGAAGCCTCTTACACTGTTGGTGGGAATGTGAACTGGTGCAGCCACTCTGGAAAACTGTGTGGAGGTTCCTCAAAGAGTTAAAAATAGACCTGCCCTACCACCCAGCAATTGCACTGTTGGGGATTTGCCCCAAAGATACAGATGCAGTGAAACGCCGGGACACCTGCACCCCGATGTTTCTAGCAGCAATGTCCACAATAGCCAAACTGTGGAAGGAGCTTCAGTGTCCATCGAAAGATGAATGGATAAAGAAGAGGTGGTTTATGTATACAATGGAATATTACTCAGCAATTAGAAACAACAAATACCCACCATTTGCTTCGACGTGAATGGAACTGGAGGGTATTATGCTGAGTGAAGTAAGTCAGTCGGAGAAGGACAAACTTTATATGTTCTCATTCATTTGGGGAATATAAATAATAGTGAAAGGGAATAGAAGGGAATGGAGAAGAAATGGGTAGGAAATATCAGAAAGGGAGACAGAACATGACAACCTCCTTCGGGAGGAGGGCGATGGGTGGGGGTGAATGGGTGACGGGCACTGAGGGGGGCACTTGACGGGATGAGCACTGGGTGTTATTCTGTATGTTGGTAAATTGAACACCAATAAAAAATAAATTTATTATAAAAAAAAAAGCTTGATGTCATCAACAAGATGTTCTTTGGAATCGTTCACATAATCTGCTTCTCATAAAAAGCAGGAGGCACAACTTACCCAGAGGAAAAAACAAAATAAATATTTTTACTGCTCCCATGCAAGCAAAGCTGTTCTGATCATTTTTTTTTCTAACAGGGATAGAAAAGAATAAAAATTTACCAAATCAGTGCCATATTATGTACATAAACCCATATTAATCTGCTCTAGCTGCAATATCCAGTCCAGTACAGCATCTGCAATCAGGGCTACTATTTATCTGAGTCTGTGAGAGTTTATATTCATTCTGTAGGATCCATCCAGCTTCTATGGAGGACTGATTAATGAGGTAGAATGGTATATAAAAAAATAAAGAGATCTTCCACTCTATAGTCTTTATGTTAGTGACTATAACCTCTACCAATCTACCCTCAGGAAGCAATATCAGTTTTGATTTACTATTTTGGCTATGAGGCAAGCAGAGTCAGAGATTGTGGTCACTGTAGAGTATAGAATCTGCCACAATAACCAACAACCTAAGATCTAGGTCAGAGGTCTGACCAGATCCAATGGGAGAAAACATAGATGCTACCTCTACATGGGAGAAATATATATGATATGATAAGATCATGATGTGTCATGGGTGATATTTTTCTGATACTATGGAGTGTACAATCTTGCATGGTAACTGGAAAAAAAGAACTGAAGAAACCAGCCCAGAACTGTGTAAAGATTTTGCTTTATTTCTCCTAAAAACAGCAAATGCTGCTTGACTTTTTTAAGGCAAAATTTTATATGGAAGGTAGAGGTTGGACTTGAGGAGGTAAAAGTATTCAGCATTATCCCATCAAAGGGTATTACAAGTAGTCATCCTGGTGAGAGTTGATGACAGCTTTGGTCTAGGGTAATGACAGCAGAAGTGAAACTAATTGGATTTGAGAAATACTTGAGTGATTTTATGTGAGTGACTGACCAGAGTAGGCATGGGAAACAAATATCAATGGTAACTCCTAGGTTTCTGGCAGTGTAAAAAGATGAGTGATGCTGCAGTTGTTTGTTTTGTTTTGATGAGGAATGAATTTAGATGAGAAAGATCATTAAGTTTCACTTTGCAGATTTCACATTTGAGGTGCCTTGTAATAGTCCACCAGAGGACTGAATAGTCAAGTCTTTGTCTTAGTAGAGAGGTTAAGATTGGAGACTTAAACATGTGAGGAAGATGGAGGGTTTGAAGCCATGATGAGACTACACATTTCTTGGCAAGTCTAAGTTGTCTTCCATATTCTAAGTATAAAGGTTGCTAAATGGAATTCTGGAGAAATTTTAAGAATATACAGAAGAGGTTTGTTTCAATTAGTGCTATTTGTATATTTCTAGAAAACTGCTGGTAAAGCAAATTTGTTTACATTTTAAAGAATTCTTTCCCAAAAGTCATACTTTTGGAGGTTTGTCACAAATTTAACTCATTTAATGACAATATTTCTGAAACTCCCAGGGATTCCTCATCAATTGGGTCAAAATTGTGCTCTTCTTAAATAACTTAAGAAGTTATTGGCATTAATAGAGGTTTTCTCAGTTTCTTAAATTTTATTTTAGACTCTTACCTGACAATAGGTCATTGTGTCATCAATTAAAATTATTGATATATCTATATAATCAGGATATCAAGATCAACTGAGGAGGAGATGCAACTTTTATATCATATGACTACCTCCACAATCCCATGGATGGTTTAAATGGATACTTTAAATATTTCTTGAAAGCAAGAAAATAGGATGGTTGAATAGATGTTGGGAAAAGAAGAAACATGCAAGGGAGAAATATATGCATGAGAGAGAAAGAGATAGAAAAATGAAAGAGGTTGGAGGATCTCTCCCTCTCTCATCAGAAAAGTGGATCCACATTTTTGTTCACTTAGAGCAAAGAGATTTGGGGGTGACTATCAAGTAAACAACATATCTGAGGTTCTGAGTTATTGCTGGCATTTTCTAAAGCTTAATGTTTAATATTTCTAAAGCTTAATGAATAAATAATGTTTATAAATTTTGATATGTTTATGAATTATTCTGTGGGGGGGAGGGGAACAACTGGGAATCAGGAAGCTTGTTTTTTGGTCCGGCTGAGTCACTGATTGTGTTTGTGGCTGTTAACTATTTGCTGATGGTCAGATCCATACAACTAACCATCAAAACAGAATTTACCAGTTACTGCATGATTTGAAATTTGTGTCTGGCTTAATTTGTTTCCTTTATTCTCTCAAATTCTAAGCCAGACTAAGAAGAAAATTTAGAATGGTTTAATGTTTATAAATGTATTACATGATCTCAGCCTCATCTGATAAATGTTGAGGTAGGTAAGAATAAGGACTTTCTTTATCTTGATAAACATTCTTTAGCCAGCACCTAACAGCAGGTAGATGGCACTGCATAATTATGAAATATTGGATGAAACATGATTCTTTTGTGTACTCCTTTCCTTTCTTCTGAACATTTCCCTCTCTTTTCCATCGATTTAATTACGTTTTTCATGTGTTAGGTTCAATGTCTTTCCCATGTCTTCAGGCTATGGCAATGTGTCTGTATAATTATCAGGACTTATCAGGAGTTTTAGCTGCAAAGGGCAGAGAACCAGATTAAACTGTTTCAGGGAAATAAAGGTTGGATTTTTTGTTGTTGTCTTTTTTTTTTTTTTTCTGCTGATATGACTAAATATTCAGGTCCAGAGATGCCTTACGGCACAGCTGGATCCAATCTTTAAGTAACATTACCAGGACTTGGTATCTCTGTCTCTGTTATGCTCATATCCTTCTTCTGTGGAGGCTGCTCTCCTCTGTAACTCTCTCAGTAATAAGGACCCCAACAGTTCCAGCTTAGTCTTCTCTCATTTTCTTGAATAAAGGAAAAATGAACTTTTCTTTCCTCTAGATTTTAACATCAGCCAAAAACTATGTCTTGTTGGTCTGACTTGGCTCACATATTTGGACTAATCACTATAACCAAAAAGAATGGAATGTTCTAATAGGCTGATATACTTTACATATTTATTTCTGATGTTGGAAGATGGGTGTGTCTGAAACAGATTTCAAACTGTTTAAACTGAGAGTACTAAAGGGGGGTGTTTCCCAAAGTAAGATGCTGTTCAAACAGAAATAGACACACTGAGTCAGCAAAAACAAATACATGATCTCCAGTACGGTATAGTTGAGTGCATAGACACCATCCTGTACTCCTGCTATCATATTATAATTGTTTTACTAATATCAAATAGGGCACAAGTTAAACTTGTCAATTATTGTTATCTAAGTATACATCAAAGTGGCTAGAGTATGAATCTATGAATTAAAATTAAGCACTTGCAGTATGAGTGAACAATTAGAACAAATAATCATATCTCTTTTCCATTTGATATTTCCTCTTAAAATTTAATAATAGTAGCACCCTAACTAGGGTAATTGCATTAATGGTCTAAATTAGTATAATTATTATAATCAATATAATAATAGTTCTTAAACAAAAAAAATTGTTGTAAGTCTTACATAAATTGAGACCTATACCTATATATTCTTAGAATGTACCTGACTCATAATGAGCACCCAATAAATGTTAGGGCTTGCCATTTTTTATTATCAACCAAATAAAGTTATATTGGAAGACCTCAGGAAGACTACAGCTTCATATAATTCTAAAGTTATGTAAGTCTATATTAGTAGTTTGATAACTGATTAATACTAGGATAAATACTTTGAAATGTCGGGGGTTTTGTTTCTGCTTCTAGTGAAATTACTTTCTAATATTGTTTTCAGAGCATTTCTCCAGAGGAAGTAGCATGATGCTTTGCTCTAAATCCATGCAGGATAAAAGATATGGAGTCATTAGAATACGGTATTATGCACAAACAACTAGACAGGAATTCTATTACAGATGATTAGTCAACCGTGAATACAGCACACAGCAGATGGACAGCTCCAATGTACCACATGAATTATGTGTATTACAGCTGCAGCTCTGGTAAAAACTAAAATGCTCTTGATGAACAGCTGCAGTTTTCTTAGAATTCTAGACAAGGGATACCAGTTAAGTTTTTTATTGACATAGCACATGGCATAGGAAGACCTGATTACCTTGAAGAAAGGTTGTATAAAAAGCTTTTATAGTCGGCTGTGTTCGTTTTATATTTAAGGGGCTTTCCATATTTATAGTTTGAACACCTGCATTGTGTTATCTGATATGTATTTTATGTGCCTGTAACTCAAAATGAACAATGGTAAAATTGTTCAGGCTATTAGCTAATGACAAGAGAATGTGCTTTACATGAGTCTATAAAAAGACAAAAATTAAAATGCTGAGATATTGAGATCTTAAATGGCAAATCACTCACATTCAATAGCCTAATGAAACCAGCTTGCATATTTACTCTTGATTACAGATATTTCTTATTTCAAAGGTAATTCAAGAACCACCGTTGTCCCTTTCCACTTCAGTAACAAGGCCTCCAATTTCTCTTGTTACTCTGACTACTGAATGAAGAGGGAACTGAAGAATAAGAAAGTTCATAATAGAATTATTAAAATATATCACAGTACTAGGTTTAAAGATAAATTTCAAGCTAGTATTAAAATGCCTATTTTTAAGAAGATAAAAATGCTTTCACAGTGTACAACTTTACTGCACATGAAACTTATGGGCTTCATTTTTATACATGGTGCTTTGTTAGTACATCCATTTTCTAAATGTGTTTGTTTGTTTGGGTGGTTATTTTATTTATTTTCTTACATAGATCCATCTAAGGAAATATATGGAGTTTCTAATGTATTTATGAAGTTTCTAATGAGTACATTCTTATCTGTAAAATTTGGTTATCTTCATAATGTTCGACGAAGATCATTCTTCCTTATTTCACATAATTTTGAAGTCTGTCACAAAATAAGAAATGACCATCCACATATTTAATTTTATGAAGATAAAGCCATTTTTTTCTGTGGGGAGAATAGAATAAAAGTATTTTCATCAGTATTTCCCTCAGGTTAGTAAAATTACATTTACTATAATAAATCTCATAAATAATATGAAAATGCTTCACAATTTTAAATAACAAAAAATGTAAAGCAGTATAATTTAAATTTAATTATTTTCATAAGTGATATTTTAATGCTTTGCTATTCTGAATTAGTGTTTTATGAAAAAAATAAAAATATGTTTTACTAAGTACATATGCTGAATATATATTTATATACACATATATATACATACACACACACATTATTCACTTGAATGTCTTATATATATATTACAAACATTAACACTTTCCAACAATCTTAGGTGTTGGATGTACAAAGATAAGGAAATGCTATAACACTTCAAGAAATTTATCATTCAAACAAGAAAATAGACAATAATATATAGCACAGAATGAAAACTATTTTACTAAGTGTACGATTAAAACATAGGGGTACAAAGATAAGATTAATTAATTCTGCCTGGGAATGATAATAGTTATACTTCATCAATGGCTGGTAAAAGAAGCAAGTTTACAACTCTTTGGAAAACACTTTCATATCTCATGCATAGAATGTACTAATCCCCTTCATTTGTACCACCACTGAACCCTGGTTATAGCATTATTATTTCATTTGCAATTCTATATTAATAAATTCCTTGTTTACATGTATATCTCCTCAGCTAGTCTATGATTTTTGAATCCAAGAAGTAATTCTTATTCATTGTTACAGTCTCAGGGGATAATGTCGTGCCTGACATTTATTTATAAGTTCCTCCATACTTCCAAATGATTTAGTTAGCATAAAATGCACACATAACTTAACAAATTTTAAGATTATTAAAGACTCCTTGTTTATAATATCATTCAACTCAAAGATAAATTGAAGTTAACGGGGATCCCTGGGTGGCGCAGCGGTTTAGCACCTGCCTTTGGCCCAGGGCGCGATCCTGGAGACCCGGGATCGAATCCCACGTTGGGCTCCTGGTACATGGAGCCTGCTTCTCCCTCTGCCTATGTCTCTGCCTCTCTATCTCTCTCTCTCTCTGTGACTATCATAAATAAATAAAAAAAAATTAAAAAAAAAACTTAAAAAAAATTGAAGTTAACCCAGAGAGTAGCCTTCCAAAATGTAGAAATACCATCATACTTCTATAATGAGTTGGGGGATCCCTGGGTGGCGCAGCGGTTTGGCGCCTACCTTTGGCCCAGGGCGCGATCCAGGAGACCCGGGATCAAATCCCACGTCAGGGACCCGGTGCATGGAGCCTGCTTCTCCCTCTGCCTATGTCTCTGCCTCTCTCTCTCTCTCTCTCTCTCTCTCTCTCTCTCTCTCTCTCTGTGTGACTATTGTAAATAAATTAAAAAAAAAAACAAGTAAGATTGTCATAAAATTAATTAAAAATATATATATAATGAGTTGGTATTTTAACTATGCTTTACAAGTGAGTATTTGTACATACATATGAAAACATATATACTAATAAATAGTTAATCAAAATAATTGCTATTGTAGGACATTGTTCTCATACTTTTAATATATCTCAGTATTTATTAGGCTACATTTTCATTTTTTGATATCCTATAAATACTTATATTTTCAAAACTAATATTTAGATTAATGTTTACCCTACTATTATGATATTTTTAATTCCACACAATTTGGTATCATTTTCTTCTTGTTTTAATTAATCAAGTAATGCTAAAATTCTTTTTATATAATAAATGCCATATTTAGTCAGTAGTACCAATTTATATATGTATATATCTATAGCAGTAATTATATATCTGACATACTGATATTGGTCAGAGAATGGACTAAGAATGTACTATCCAATAGGATAGTCACTAGCCACACACAAAGCTGTTTAAATTACATAAAATTGAAATGCATTTCTTAGCCCCATTGCAAATATTCATTAGCTACACATGACTAGCTATGGTTATCCTATTGGACAGTGTAGATATAGCGTATTTCCATCATCACGTAAGTTCTATTGGTCAGTGCTGATATGGACAAGGATTTAGTGTCAGCATATCTATTTATATTTAATTTAAATATTACATTACTTAAGGTAGGTACTTGTCATGGACTCGATGTTTATGTCCCCCAAAATTCACATGTGAAGCCCAACCCCCAATATTTGGAGATGGGGCTTCCGGAAGGTAATTAGGGATAGATGAGTAATAAGAATAGGGGAGTCATGGTAGAGTTAGTGCCCTTATAAGAAGAGATACTAAGTAAGCTTGCTCTCTTTCTCAATCACGTGAGGACATGGTGAGAAATCTGCCATTCCCAAGTCAGGAAGAAAGTACTCATTGGAACCCAACCATGCTGACACGATTGATCGTGGGCTTCCAACCTCCAGAACTGTGAGAAAAATAAATGTCTGTTGTTTAAGTCACCCAGTCTTTATTTTGTTATGGCAGCCAAAGTTGGCTAATACTGTACTGAAGAGCAAACTTACCCCGTAATAAAGTAACTTCATGTTAGAAGACAAAGAGGATTTCCAGAGACTATTTTCAGAATTTAGCTCAACATAAATAAAAAATAGAAGAAATTATATGTGGGTGTACATATGTGTTTGTATGGTTTTGTGTGTGTGATTTTACTAAGCTCAGATTTAAAAAATAAATGTATTTCTTTGGGATGAGCATGAGAAATCAGGGAACATGTTCCTTTGAAGCTTATTAGCTTCTGAAAATAATGAAATCTCCTAAGTTATACAAGCCATTCTGATCTTTTCCCTTCATTAATTAACTTGTCAACTCCAGGACCATAAATAGTGGCAGGTTGTCCTGGTAACAGTAACAAATATAATGCAGTCTTTCAAAATGTCATAATGTTTTCGTCCACCTAACAGCAATCACCAACTTGAGAATATGTTAGTCAACTAATATTTTAGTACAGCAAATTTGCCAACTAATATTTAATCAAATACTATCTTCTCTCAGGGGTAAATTTTACATTTTCATTAAATTTTAATGCATAGCCTTAGGTTCAAAATATGAACACATATTTTGTCTTGTCTGAACATTTTTCAAAAAAAAAAAGAATACATTATGTTTAATAAAACATAATGAAGAACATGAGGAAAAATTAACTTAAATGTAGATGTTATAATGTGCAAAAAGTTAGTATCTTAAAAAGAGGGAGTACTCTAAAGGAGGAAATATTATCTTTCTTCACTTGCCATTAATATGCCCATGTTAATATCTAAGTGGAAAAAATACATACGAATTTTAATTATAGGAATTTTGGATATTCCAGTATTCACGTGAGGATTTAACAATATTCTTCAAGATGGAAAAATAATTAGAAAGAGAACAAAGAGTGCTCATTAGATTTTTATCTTAAAAAATACATACTGGCGTGTGACTACAATTTGGTCTCAGCTAAAACCACTGAACTTCTCTAACTGGAAGATGTTTGCCAATCAGGATAATGTGGGCCTTTCCTGGGGAAAAAGCAGAAGCCAAAAGAACATGATGATGAATTCAGGGTTAGTGAGTTGAGCCACTCTTAAATTTACCTAATTTAGCAAAACGCAATTAGCCATAGCCAATTCATCGAAACCCAATTGCCCAATAACCAATTTAATTAACCTACTTGTTATTTTAAATTATTTATAAGATTTCCTGTAACTCATATTAAGTATAAAGTGTACTGTAATTCACATTAATTAACAGTAATTTAATGGGATACTGAAGGTTTCTGTGAAGTTTTGGTGACCTTACTTTTTTTTTCCCCCTCTAAATATCTGAGTATTGATTCCAAAAAGACAGGAGACCAGAAGAAAGAAAGAGAAACTGTGGTCATATATCCAAATTACCCTATTAATAGTTAATGGTATAATGTTAGTGAATCTACATGTTAATTAAATTTAGCAAATTGGTTTTATCAAAAGATGAAACAGCCATTCAGGCAATTGACTTTTAGAAGATGAATTTTGAGGAAATCGCTTTATAGATTTCCAGCTACTATCTACTTCCAGCTGCTATAATTAATAGCTGGTTGTCAAGTGCCCATAGAGGGCCAAATTCTTGCTTTGTCAGAACAGGAGAATAGCTTTCTTGGAGTAAATAGTGACTACACAGGGAGGGCAATGACCAGTAGAGAATCAGAGGTGGTTAAAGTTTGCCCTAAAGGGGTAAAAACTTGATTTTTGTAGCAGAAAGTAAATCACAGGATCTTTTCTTACAATTCAACCTTGGTGTATTCTTTATTCATTGGGAAATTTAGCTAGATCTTTTACCTGTACAAAGAGTTAAATTATTTTTTTCTTTCATAAATACTGCCAAATACCAAAAAAGAGCTGCACACACCATTCATCAATCTTATCAAGGATTCTAAGGAATCTGTGAGTGTTTGTATGGAACAGAAATGAAAGAAGAGAAATGCAGATACCTCCAAGATTAGAACTGTAAATATTTTTCATTCAAATATGAGTTTTTAAAAAAACAATTATAATGGCTTATTGATATCATCTGAAAAAACAAAGAGAGGTGAAAATATTATAAGGGATAAAGATAGATTTGAGAACAAATATTCAAGTTGAAAAGTTTTCCCAAAGAAAAAGCCAGAATAAGCCAAACAAAATTTATAATCAACACTAAAAAAGAAGAAAATATTCCTGCCATTATGATTTCAGGGCTAAACAACAAGTCTTATATCTAACTCTCAAAAGTATGTGCAGTACACAAAAGCAGAATCCTAATAGCTTTAGAATTTTTATCAATATCATCAAATTCCAGACGATGGTCAAAACAGTATCATCAGTATCTAAAATGTTTAGAGTAGAAAGGGTAATGTCCCAAAGATTCTATACTTAAATAAGCTATTGTCTCTGTGAGCATGCAAAGGAAAAACAATGATGGATATATAAAATTTTGGAAAATATACTACTATTACTTTCAAAATAAAAGATGAAACAGCTAATAATATTCTTTAGTGAACAAATGAATTAGACAAATCAAAAAATCAAAATTAAAATTGGAAATGCATGTGTCTGAGCAAATATGGTGGAAAATAAGAATGTGTATTTTTTTTGTGGCAGCAACAAGTAGAACATTGGGTAAATGTTCTGTGCAGATTATAAGTATAAGGGTCTTGTTGCCATCTAATGAATCAGAGGAGAAAACCAAGGCTTTCCATGGGTGGCATATATTCTGTCACTTAAGTCTAATACCCAAGTATGTCTCTTGGGTCCTTTTAACAAAGGCAAAGCTATATGAAGAATGTGTACATAAATTGCACGTACACAACAGTTTGGTAATTGAATTACAGCTCAACCCAACAACTCTCTACAGTAGTACACTTGTTTCTTTGACGTCAAAATTAAACTTTAGAACTACAAAAACAAAAAACAAAAAACAAAAAAACAAAGAAACAATCAAATAAACCCCAAAAAGTGTAGAACTGTGTAGAGGATATTGAAGACAAATTTCATGCCTTCTTTGCCCTTGCCTATGAAAGCTATGGGAGACTGCACAGCAGTGTGTCATACACACAGCCAATATCATATTTGAAGGAATGATGGTGAAATGAAGCACACAGCATATGTTTATACTGATGGCATGATATGGTTTTTCAATACTATGACCTGGCTTTTTCAGCACCAAGCACCCAGGTTGTGTCCATAGAGTGGCAAGATACTTCATTGAAAAGAGAGTTTATCTCCCATTTTGGAGATACGATTGTCTATCTCTTAGTTTTGCCTGTGAGAAATTGATTCTACACCTTACTCTGAGAGTGAAGGATAATGATAACTTTAAAAGTTTTATAATTTATCCAATAATTAAAGCTTCAATGATAAAGCACTTGCCACTTGAAATTTTATTCTCTGAAGTGAAAGCTAGTTATTTTTTAAAGATATTTATTATTTATTTATTTATTTATTTATTTATTTATTTATTTATTTTTTATCCATTCATTCATTCATTCATGAGAGACACAGAGAAAGCGGCAGAGAGAGGAGCAGGTTTCCTGCTGAGAATGCAATGGAGGGATGTGAGATTTGCTCTGGAGATTCGAGGATGACAAAGGCAGACTTTCAACCACTGAGCCACCCAGGCATCCCTGAAAACTAATTATATATAACAAAATATATCAGTTATTCTAGTCTGATTCAGATTGAGCTAACAAAGGCTTTCTTTGGCTTCCATGCAATAGTGAAATAATAGCAAAAAAATGGAAATTCAGCTTTGATTGCATATGAACCCAAGATTCAATAAGAAAACATAAGTATTCTAGGTGGCTCACTCAGTAAGTGTCCACCTAGATTTCAGCTCAGATTATGATCTCGGGATTGTGAGATCAAGCTTAGTGTCAGGCTATGTGTTCAGTGCAGAGTCCAGTTGTCCCTCTCCCTCCACTCCTTCCCCTGCTTGTGCATGCATGCTGTCTCTCTCAAACAAATAAGTGGACAAAATCTTTAATAAGGAAAAGAAAACATGAGTGTTCTGTCCCTTCTTAACACAAAGCTTTATTTGCTACATAAAGATAATAACACATATTTCTGTTTCTGTGATACAGAAAAATATTGAAGTCCTATCTTTGTTCTAGCTAGTAAAGTTTATCACTCCAAAGTACAAATATTAACATGGGATACTGATGCATGCAAAAACACTTTTGGTAGGAGCTGTGAGTTTATCAAGTACCCCAAATACCAAGTAATTATTTGTTATTTCTTGGAAGATTGTTATTAGCTTTGAGGGGGAAAAACGTTACAATACAACACTCAGAGACATGGGAGTTTAAATTATACATTCCATTTATAGGTTGAGAAAATAAGGAACCTTTACTTTGGGAGATTGTGTCTAAGTATTTTCTTGGTACTACTTAAAATGCCATTCTTTGCTATTGGAATCTTCCCAGTTGTACATTGGAGTGAGGCACAAAATTAAATCCCAGAGTTGTGTATCTTGGTCCTAATTTGGAGAATATTGCTACAATATCTTAGTCTTCAACAGATTCAATCTTATATGTATTAAACCCAGTGAGGTAAGGCATTTTGTATTCAAAAGAATATTTCCAAAGAGGAAGTTCGCTGGCAAGTGTTTGATCCTGGATATATCTGTGAATAATTGACTTCAGAAGTGTGCCAAAAAAGAGATCACAGTTTTACTTAGAATTTGGCTTACAAACTCACAGTTTATTGAAATTCAGACTGAAGTCTCCAGAAGAAACTTTGGACTGAATCTTTAAAGAGACAAAATTCAGGTTTTTTTTTTTAAATGGCTAATATCAGAAGAAAGTTGTCCCACAGTAACATTTTATTTCAGTATAAAAGCTCAGGCAAAAGCAGACTGAATGAATAAATAAATAAAACTTTCGATAATGACTGGTAAAACTACCTTTAAAGAAAACATAGCTGCAATTAGTGAGTCTCTTTCTACTATAATTGAGGCACCACTCTGTTTTTGAGGCTCCATGTCTATAAATTCAAGGTTCCTATCCAAAAAGAAAGTGATGATTCAGATTTTAAAAAGTAATCTTATGTGATATCATATGATATCAATTTTGGAGAAGACACTGAACATGAGGTGTCTAACAATGAAGGAAAAAAAAGCCTACAAAACTAAGGAAAGTAGATAACGTCTAGAAAACTATTAGAATGAGGATGAGAATTAAAAATTTGATTTTTAAGTTTATATCCCAAAACTAGTATCTTAAATGTTATTCCTAAAAATATAAAAAATATTCTAAAAATATAAAGATGGGCAAGTAAAGTTAGGATGTTGATTGGAAAATAGAAGTATACAAAAGGTAAAGTAAACATAGAGTACAGTATATGTAGAAACAGGTATAACAAATTAAATAAAGATAATTATAAATTTAATCAAGAAAGCCAAATAATATTTTTAAATATTAAATTACTAGTAAGTGTAATGATATGTCTAAATACCTCATCATTAATGCCAGTTTAACTTAATGAATTGAGTTGTAGATCATAAAAAAAAGGGATGCTAAATTATTTGTCTTATGTAAGGAAAATCAAATGATATAATTTTGTTCCATTCTTTAATAATTTATATATATATACATAATAAAAAATAAATTTGATTACTTATAGATGGCAATTTTTCAAGTTACCAGTAACTATAAAGAAAATTTAACTTGATTCATATGAAACATTAAAAAAAGGAAATTTTCAGAATGTAAAAAATACAAAACATGGTATTATATTTCAAAATATTTAAATTTGAGAAACTACTTCAATTTAATGAGAGGAAATCTTGGGTTTAAATTGAAACAATAAATTCCAACAATATTCTGTTTACCATTATTTTGTTTAAGCAAGTGAGAATAGTTAAAAATGAAAGATGATAAAACATGCCAAGTGAATTTATTCACAAATTAAATAAGCAATGTTATTTACAAATGAAAAAGAATTTCAGGCAGAAAGCTGCTCTGTATGTTATTGCAAACATACAGGCAATTCCATGTATCTTAATGTATAGTGCCATGACCCCAATGCCTTTTCTTAATTTTTCACTGATTTAAGGTTCTCTTGTCCTGGTATCATCTGATTGGTGAACATGTGTTTTTAACCAAAACTCAGTTCAAGAATCACCTTCTTTACAGCTTCTTTCAAATAATGCACTCAACCCTGCCAGACCTTCCAGACTCCACCAAAACTAATTGAGTCCACTCTCTATTCTAATAGCTTTGTTTACATACATTTATTAAATTTCTTGTCACTCTGTATTATATCTATCCTCCAGCTTATCCAAACAGATTATGAGTTCCTTAACGTTAAGATACTTGTGAATTATTCATCTTTGTGGCAGGTATAGGCTAGTCATTCACAAAACCTATTTTCTTTACTTCTTGAGCACACTACCAGACAATATTTCTCAGCCTTTCTTGTAATTGGTGTACCTCTACGTTTTAACTGATGGTGCATGGGAACAAGTGACAGACACATTTTCAAGGCCTTATCTATACAAAATTTCTCCTTGTCATCCTTTCTCCTGACTTGATGCCTGTGACAATATTGACTTGAATACTGCAAGAAAATGGATTCCCTAAACACCACTGTAAGAAAAGTGCCTCTTGAAGTTTAGAAGCATAGTTTTGGACTTCTCACTACAGTAAAAATTAATATAAACTTCTATTGTATCAACCACTGAGATTTTATGGTTTATCTCACATTGGCTAACATCACACAATTTGATGCTGTTTTTGTGTGTGTGTGTGTGTCCAAAACCTGGCATTGATGATGCCTTAATAACATTTGCTGAATAAACAAGTAACATGTCCTTAACTATTCTCTGTTCAAAGAAGTAACTTGTGCATCCTATGAGCAGAAAGCATCTCTTTTCATTCATCCAACATATCCTTTCTTTTGTAATAATCTGAAATGTGATGAATAATCAATTATTGCACCATTTAGAATCCCATGAATACTTTAGCTTTAATATTTTCATTGAGCCTGGAGAAATAATTGTGCTTAAAAAGTTATGTACTAGGGATCCCTGGGTGGCGCAGCGGTTTAGCGCCTGCCTTTGGCCCAGGGTGCGATCCTGGAGACCCGGAATCGAGTCCCACGTCGGGCTCCCGGTGCATGGAGCCTGCTTCTCCCTCTGCCTGTGTCTCTGCCTCTCTCTCTCTCTGTGTGACTGTCATAAATAAATAAAAATTAAAAAAATAAAATGCTTTAAAAAAAGTTATGTATTATACAGTAAATTGATTTTCTTAATGAAATGTTTTATTTTTATAAAATTGAAATAATTATTTAATAATATACTCTGAGTTACATGTCTTTATCAAAAATTAATTCAAATGAGAAATAAAATAAAAAATTCTTCCTGGTGAAGCTAGAATATAAGTTGTTCTTAACATGGAAGACCATTTATTAAGTTTTATAATGCTCACACTTCCTTAAATTATTAGGGAATACATGGAATTTTTGCTGCAGTCAAATTGCTTTTGAAAACACTATATCAATATTGCTTTGGCAATATTACATTGTCAAAGTGTACTAAAATACTTTTTAGCCGATGGCCTATTTAAAAAAAAATTAATGGTAGGGGCCCCTTAGGTGGCTCAGTTAGATAAGTATCCAACTCATAGTTTTGGCTCAGGTCATGATTTCAAGAGTCATGAAACTGAGCCCCAAATCAGGGCTCCATCCTCAGTGAGGAATACGCTTGAGATTCTCTCCCTCTTCATCTCCCCTCCCCCTGCTCATGCTTGTGTGCTCCCTCTCTCTCCAAAATAAATAAATAAATCTTTAAAATTAATGGTAGCACATATATATATTTTAGAAACGATATAGATTATTATTACTATGAAGTATATGCAAATAGAATATACAAAAATTTGTATTAATTATCCTTGCAATATAGTATCTTTCATCATATTTTCTTTATATTAAAGGACTACATTGGTAATTGTGCATCCCATATATTTTACTTTATTCTATTTTATTTTTAACATATATTTTAATATCAACTTCCAACTTTGATTAGGTGACTCCTACTCCTTGAGATTTGGTTGTCAAGTTAAGGAAGTGGGAATAAATGTAAAACAAAGGATCATCAAAAATAGCAGGTTTGCAAAAGAATAGGCAGTAAAAGAAAAACTATGAGAGACATCTGAGGCAGAAGTCATGATTGCATAGGTGAAGAGTCAGGAGGACTGCGATCAAGGCACAGAATAAAGTCTTTAGAAAGGAATCAGAATACTTCACCCATGAGGCTGAAGGGAATGAGATTATTTGTAAATACAGAACTATTTCAGTGCTGAAATAGTAAATAGGTCTTCCATTTTAGTTAAGGAGGAAATCATTTTGTTAGAGACAGGTTTAGAAAAAAGGAGGGGAAATCAGTCAGGAATTTGCTAATACAAAGGCAGAAGGCAAGCCATTTAAATCAGGAAAGGACCATGCAGTTGTTAATAGACAAATTCTGAATTAGACCAAAAAGAGATAGCTGGATTCAGACTAATAATGCAACAATATTATTTTTGGGGTAGTATATAAATAAGTATCTACTTATTTAGAAATTTATTGAATTAGCAAAAGAGCCAATGATACTTTTAAAATATATTTCAATTAATTTAAATATTTTCTATCTTGAGGAATAAACATAAGAATGAATACTTGATCTCCTCATTATCTCCATACAATGATAGAATAGGATCAATTAACCAATTATGTTACCTAATAGGAAATGAACACTGATGTTATTTTAACATTTAAGAGGAAACTGTGAAGTAGGAAGGATATTTACATTCATATACAAAAGAGGCAAAGAAAAGCAAAGGACAGTCATGAATATTACTTGCATGCTAAACCTAGCAGGGGCATTTTAAGCACCATATACATACTAAAAACTGTCTCACAAAAAAAAGCAAACTGGAAAAATTAAACTGGCATTGTGACAATGATCTTTTAAAAGTTTAGGCAGAATCTAGCTTGGAGAAATTGTGTCCCTCAAGGAAGTAAATTTAAGTGAATCACTGCTGAAATTCAGACCAATGACTTAACCTGTGATATGATTCTGTGTTTGCTATGTCTACCAAGAGGCAGAGTCTTTAAACTTTAGTAGTACACTGAAGGAAAACATTACCAGAATATAAAGACAAAATAGAGTTATAGGTAGTGAAGAAATATATAGCATCCTTTTTAAAGAAAATTACTGGATGCTCTGTTCTTGAGAAGAGAGGAAGTTGGTCAGAGAGACAAAATAAATAGGTGGAAAAAACGATGTGGTTGAGATATTTTTAATAGTGTAATAACAGAAATAAGCATAGATTATATATGGCAGATTGTATTGTTTGATGTATTTATTTCCCTTTTCCCATGGAAGGATATATCTTTGGCCCACTGACATCAAGCTTAGCTATGTGACTTGCTTTGGACAATAAAAGTGAATAGAAATGATATGTGAGAGCCATCACAAGGTTCTGCTGTGAAGATGATGTGGGGCAAGGCATCAGCAGGAAGCATGAGCAAGAAATAAATATCTTCTCTTTAAGTCACTGAGATTTGTTACAGCAACATAACTTATCCTATGTGATATTGTGTATTACTTTTTGCTAAACAGCACTGAAAAAGACTTCATATAACTCTATAGCTTACCTTATGAATGAGAGAAGAACTTCGGGGAAATATTAATCAGTGCATTTGGACATGTACTCTCTATCAAAATTACGAAGAGCTTCCCAGGGAAGCACTATTTACAGCATGAAAGGAAACAAATGTCTTTGCAATTGAAACTCAGGTATATGGTCCTTAACGGAGGGCAAAGGAGACTGGTATCTTGGAAATTGCATGGTATGACAAGTAAAGCTAAATGGAAATGGACATATAGAATGGGAGGGAGTGGTGAATCTAGGGCTTTCATAAATCTAGTTGTATTCCTATTTGTGATTCAATTATCAATGGAGCCCATATTTAGGTTGTTTCTTTGTATTGTTTTGGGGTTTTTTTGCTCTATATGCCTTTTCAACAACACACAATGTTTAAATACCATAGGTGAGTGGTTCTCAAAGCTAGTTTTCACTTCAGTTTGCCCTGTTTCAGATCTATATAACAAACCACTAAAATATCTCCACATGATATTCCATCGGAACCTTCCAATTTTTCACCAGGGTTAACAGTAATGACATTCTTCATTACCTAGACCAAAAATCTGGAGTTATTCTAGAAGCCTCTCTTACTCAATTAATGGTTATTAAGTCCACTTGATTCTATTTCTTTGACCCTCCTTTGATTAGAGTCCCTCTTGCCTATGCTCCTCATTAATTCCCCTGGAATGTTACAATCCTATCTCAGTTTCTTTGTCTTTGGGCTCACTACAAGCAATACCACTCTTCAATGCTATCATCTTAAGAGCTATAAACAATGTAAATTTTTTTTTAATTTTTTAAATTTATTTATGATAGTCACAGAGAGAGAGAGAGAGAGAGAGAGAGAGAGAGAGGCAGAGACACAGGCGGAGGAAGAAGCAGGCTCCATGCACCGGGAGCCTGATGTGGGATTCGATCCGGGGTCTCCAGGATCGCGCCCTGGGCCAAAGGCTGGCGCCAAACTGCTGCGCCACCCAGGGATCCCAAAAAATGTAAATTTAACCACATAAGTGCCCCTTCTGTTTTGAAACAATTTGGTGATCTTTATTTGCTAAAAAAGAAATATGATAAAACTTTATAGTGCATAATTCCAAGCTTTTCATTATCTTCTCCAGTTTCTTCTCTGAAATAATTTGCTACCACTTTCTTCATACAACCTACACATGAACTTACTAACTTCTTTCATTTGCAAAGTATTCCCTCATCATAAAGCACATCTTATATGAAGATATGTCAGAAATACGGTTAAAGAATACTCAAATACACTAAAAATGCTATTTAGTCATATTCATTTGATAAAGCATTTCACCTCTCATTTTCAGCAAAATTATCTCGATTATTCATTATTTTCATGCATTGATATATACAATATCTGGACAAAGAAGGTAAGGTAAGTGTTGCTAGTGCCTGACATGATGTAAAATCATCTCAATCACAAATAATCAATCTATTCCCATTGCACACATATAGTGTTCATAGAGACACAAAAATGAGTCATTACTTTATAGTGTGTGCACATATAGCTTGTGAAAACGTGTTTTTTGTTTTATTTTTTTAACACAGTGTTTTTAAAGCAAACTCCACTTGTATCTGATTCAGGGAATTAATTTAAACTGAAAATATTTTTAAATGAATCATTCAAGTTGTGCTCAAATGAAAAATTTAGGACAAGTAGTTTATATGTGTGCCTCAAGCTTAAGAAACAGCTCCCTATTCTCATTGTTTGTCACAACAGGGGGTTTCAATGGATGAATGGCTTTGAGATCACATTAAATGCCTTGCAGCTTATCCAGATGCTGGAATAAAAATGTAGAAAACAAATATGCCCTTGTGGAAATCAGCCCTTCATGAATCTAGGTGCAAAGATCCACTTCAGGGTAATAAAAAAAATCCAGGACTACTAGACCAAACAATGATGCCTCACTTTTCTTAATCATAATTTCAATCATTCTAAGAGTAGGAAAAAGCCAGAATTTAGACAACAGTAAGAGGAAATAAGTGAATGCCTTGATCAGTTTTCAATCTTCTGAATTCTGACATTATATAGTTCTGATAAATGCGATTCTTATTTTTCCACACATATTATCACTGAAAAAAGTGATTATATTAGCTTTACCTATGATGAAAAATACAAGAAATATTTAAAACTTCCCAAAGTCAGAGCACCTTTTGTTATATATATTTTTTACATTAATAAACTGCACTGTCTCTTTTTAATAAGCAAATCTAAATTTATCTAGTTTCCAAGATTTCCTGAATATATTTTTAGGTGAAAATATTTTATACTTGACTTTCTTAATAATGCCAAGAAAATTTAAATTTATTTTTACTCTTACCTTATCATTATTGAACCTGTGTCCAGGTAACAAGAGTTAGTTGTATAATCTAGGAAAATCATACTTTGGAGATTTTCATTGAGTAATATCAAAGACAGGTGTCAAATGGAAATTGCTGTTTTCTTAACTGTGCTAATGGTTCCTCTTTATTCGGTTGAATAATTGAGCTTTGGGTGCAATACTTCAATGTCACCTAATATTTCTTCAACTTGCAGCAAAACTGTTGGCTCTCCTAATCTCCAGACAGCATCTAATAGGCTAACGTGAATAGAGCAGGAGAGAGGTTGGGGGAGTGGGGGGAAGAAAGGGAATCAGACAAACAAACAGGAACAAGGTTTGTTTTGCCTGCATAGATAGGTGTGAAAAGAAAAACATGCTACATCCAGAAGTTTCTGGGAAGAGTAGCTTGCAGTATTTTCTCTCATTCTATGACCCACTAAAATCTGATTTTCTCCTCACTCAGTTTTTTTTATCTTATTTTTAAAGCATTCAGTTACTCACATTCCTCAGCCCCTCCTAGAAATTTACTACATTCCCATCTGATATGAAGCTATCCCTATCCATTTACATGGATTATTCCGATTTTCTGTTCATACAGAATTTTTGTGCTTTTCAACAGCTTAACCTCTCAGTCTCATTCGTTCTCCCTCTTAAAACTAGTAATAGAGGCTCACATCTCTAAAGAAAAGTCAATTAAAAAGTAAAAGTCTCGGGCAGCCCCGGTGGCGCAGCGGTTTAGCGCCGCCTGCAGCCCAGGGCATGATCCTGGAGACCCTGGATCGAGTCCCACATCAGGCTCCCTGCATGGAGCCTGCTTCTCCCTCTGCCTGTGTCTCTGCCTCTCTCTCTCTCTCTCTGCATCTCTATGAATAAATATATAAAATCTTAAAAAAAATTAAAAAAAAGTAAGTCTCAAAATTTCCTTTCTCCCAAATGGAACAGAAATAGTCAAAAAAAAAAAAAAAAAAAAAAGACTAAAGAAGAATGGAAAATGTTTACACCGACAGCTACCAAATCAAACCAAACCAACAACAACAACAAAAAATGCAAAGTATAGTTAACTTCAAACATTTCCTCCAGGGATCCCTGGGTGGCGCAGCGGTTTGGCGCCTGCCTTTGGCCCAGGGCGCGATCCTGGAGACCCTGGATCGAGTCCCACGTCGGGCTTCCTGCATGGAGCCTGCTTCTCCCTCTGCCTGTGTCTCTGCCTCTCTCTTTGTGACTATCATAAAATAAATAAAAATAAAAAATAAAATAAAAAAAATAAATCTGAAAAAAAAAAAGCAAAGTATAGTTAACTTCAAACATTTCCTCCAACACCCGCCACGGAGAGGGCCGCCCAGAGAGGGGGCCGGAAGCGCCGGTCCCGCCCGGAACTAGTGCTGATTGGGTGCACGTGAGCGGTGACATGGCGGCCCATAACGGTGGACGGTGGACGGCGTCCGGGTCGGGGACCGCGCAGCGGGACGGCAAGGGTCGTCCAGCACTGGAAATCCTAAGCAAGAAGGTAAGAAAAGAGCTCAGCAAAGTGGACCAGAGGCATCGCGCTAGCCAGCTCGGAACGCAGGAGAAAGAGGCGGTTCTGGCAGAGAAGAGACAGCCGGGCGGCAGGAGGGTCCTCGTCACCAGGCCCCGGTGGTGCCCCTCCGTGACAAGGTTTCCCTGCCAGAGGCCTTTCGGTTGCTTCAGGATACAGACACCGGAACAGTACACTTGAGTGAACGCGGCAGTACCCATAGCTTTATGTTGTTATGCCCTCGCCTGAAACATCGGTGGTTTTTCACATCAGCAAGGCCAGGGGATCTGCACACTGTGCTAGACAGGGCTGAAGTGGCGGATACCATCCTCTTCCTCCCTGATCCCCTGGAAGGCTGGGACAGCGTTGGGGATTACTGCCTTTCCTGCCTCTCTGCTCACGGCCTTCCCACCTATACACTAGCTGTCCAGGGCATTTCTGGCCTCCCACCAAGGAAACAAATAGACGCCAGAAAGAAGCTAAGTAAAACAGTAGAGAAGCGTTTTCCTAGTGACAAACTTCTTCTCTTAGACACTCAGCAGGGGGCAGAGATGCTGCTCAGGCAGTTGGCCAGCCAACAGCAACGGCATCTTGCCTTTCGAGATCGACGGGCCTACTTGTTTGCTCACGCTGCTGACTTTGTGCCGAGTGAAGAAAATAAGTTGGTGGGCACCTTAAAAATCTCAGTCCATGTTCGTGGACAGACTCTGAATGTAAAGAGCTTGCTGCATATCATTGGACAGGGTGATTTCCTGATTTAACAGATAGATGCCCCTATGGACCCTTTCCCTTTAAATTTTAGAATGATCAAATCCCAAAAGGACCCGGGTGTGGCAATGGAGATTTGTGCTATGGATGCTGTAGCTGATATAGAGGAAGACCTTAAGGTCCTAATGAAGGCAGATCCTGATAAACAAGAATCTTTGCAAACAGAGGTTAACCTAGATCCAATGGAGGGGGAGCAGACCTGGCCCACAGAGGAGGAGCTGAGTGAAGCAAATGACTTCTTGAAGAAAAGTTCCAAGGTGGTAAAGAAGGTTCCCAAAGGGACATCCAGTTAACCAAGCTGAATGGATTTTGGATGAGGATGGTGAAAGTGATGGGGAAGATGAATACGATGATGATATGCAACGTGAGAATTTTATTGAAGAGAAATTTCAGGATGAGGGCAGTGAAAAGGAAGAGGAGGAGGAATATGAAACTATGACTATGGGAGAGTCTGTCCATGATGATCTATATGATGAGAACGTGGATGATGAGGCTGAGGAAAAAATGTTGGAGAAATATAAACGAGAAAGACTGCAAGAGATGTTTCCAGATGAAATAGATACCCCCCTATGATGTGGCTGCAAGAGTTCGATTTCAAAAATACAGAGGCCTCAGATGTCCCCCTCCAGACATCTCCGTGGGATCCTAAGGAAAACCTTCCTCAAGATTATGCTCGGATCTTTCAGTTTCAGAACTTTACTAATACTAGGAAATGCATTTTTAAAGAAATTGAGGAAAAAGAGGTTGAAGGAAGGAGCTGAGGTTGGCTGGTATGTCACACTTCACGTCTCTGAAGTTCCTCTCTCAGTGGTTGAGTAATTTAAGCGAGGAGCACCTTTGATTTCATTTTCTTTACTACCTCATGAACAGAAGACGTCAGTACTGAATATGGTGGTGAGCTGGCACCCTGGCAACATTGAACCTGTGAAAGCCAAAGAGGAGCTAATCTTCCACTGTGGGTTCAGGCGCTGCTGAGCCTCACCTTTATTCTCTCAGCACACTGCAGCAGATACACATAAATTTCAGAGATTCCTGACTGCTGATGTGGCCTTGGTGGTGACAATATATGGCCCAACCACATTTCCTCCTGCATCTGTGCTGCTTTTCAAACAGAATAGCAATAGAATGCACAGCCTCATTGCCACAGGCTATCTGTTGTCAGTGGATCCAGACAGAATGGTCATCCAGAGAGTTGTTTCGAGTGGTCATCCTTTCAAAATTTTTACTAAGATGGCAGTAGTGCATTACATGTTCTTCAGCAGAGAGGATGTGTTGTGGTTTAAACCCGTGGAACTGAGAACAAAGGCTGCAGGGGACATCAAGGAGCCTTTGGGTACTCATGGCCACATGAAGTGCAGTTTTGATGGGAAGCTAAAATCTCAGGACACAGTACTGATGAACCTCTATAAACGAGTTTTCCCCAAATGGACTTATGATCCATATGTACCAGACCCAGTACCATGGATGAAAAGTGAGATTTCTTTAGCAGTGCCTGAAGTGGACATGGAGTAATAGATTCATTGAGATTCTGTCTCATTGCTACTAGTGAACACTCTAGGGATGGGAGCCTATAGGTTGTAATTGGGCAAAGTTTGTGTTTTCTACTTTAGCCCAGAGATCTGCTGCCTTTTTTGCAAAGGCTTTTCTTGGCCTTGACAAAGTGTCTCAGTAAACTATGGATGTTTTTCTCTTGCTAGTTAAAAAAGAAAAAAACTATTTACTGAAACATCCTCTCCATTAAGAATTTGAAAGCTGTTTAAGAGAGGAAGATAGGAAGTTAAAGTAACCAGGAACCAAATTTTCCAAGTGTCTAGAGACACCGAATCCAATCTCTTGCATAAACTAAACAGAAACAGATTGATAAGGAGTTGGCCTTTCAGCCTGCTTCACCCAAGTTAAGGAGGCTAAGTCTACATTTCCACCACTGAGCACAATACAAATGTGCTTTACTTCTGGGGAAACTGTTTGAAAATGCTGAGACAGCACAGCAGCCACTCCAACACCAGCTGTAGGTTCAATAAGCAGTTTCATCCTCTCCCACACCAGCTGGGTTGCATACTGTTGGTATGGAAGGGAGTAAGAATTAGTGAAATGGGAGAAGGGGAAAGAGCCTAGATGATTGGCCTTTACAATTAAAGGCCAAGTAAGGTTATATGCCCAGTCTGACTTTTCTTTTTGGCCGATGAAGGGCAGGGCTTTTTTCCTCATCCTAACTCTGCTTCTACTCTTGAGAGGGTTGTTTTAATAAATCTGGGGCACCCTCCCACACATCATGAAGTCACCTAGTCAAGTCCCCAGGGAATAAGTTGCTACTTATAACAGGGGAAGATTCTTTGGCCTAAGAAGTTGCTCCATTCTTTCGTATTTTCCTATTAGAGCCTCACCTTAATTTCATCCTTTGTGACTGTGAAGACATCATCAACAAGGTTCCTTATAATAGGCCACGTGTTTAAGCCAATGCTGGATTTGACATATGCTATGGTTTCTGGAGGATAGGGATTGGGAGTCAGTTCCCCTTTCAGCTTGGACTGGTAGCAGTCATCTGCATTCAAGGGTTCATCAGCATTAACCTTCACACTAGGTCTGAGAGCCTGGGAAGAGGAATATTAGACACCTTACAACTAGCCACAGCATTTTGCCTGCAAACCTATAGTAAAATAGGCAATACAGGTAATTCAGTTCTGTTCAAGAGCCTTTCTTTTGATCGATGTAATAAAAATTAGACCTTCAGCATTTTAAATTGTATGCCTAATACTACCCATTAGATGTTGCTTAGATCACATCTGGTTCTACTGGTAACTAGGGAAAGAAGTAACTTCTGACTTGGATAGTGAGTTGTTGAGGTGTAATTCAGAGAAAGGACTGTAATTGCTTTTTGCCCTGTAAGGTTGCAACAGATTGAGAACATGGCACAGAAGAGCCTTCTATTTCAAGTGCCAAGGATTGATGGGAAGGAATAGCAATTTGGGGGGGATGTTGAGCCAAGTATCCACAATGTACTACAATATAAAATAAAATTCTCTATTCCTGAGAAAAAAAATTCCTCAAACAAATGAGGAAATGCTTTTCAACTGGCACAGAGAACCAGAGGAAGATTCTGTCCCTACATGCATTGACTCCCCAGAATCCACACTGTTGAGATGACTAAATCCATGAAGTTTCAAGGAATATTCCAAAATTTTCAGATAAATCAATAACATGGAAGTCTATATTATGTTTGGACTTTTGAAACTGGCTACTATGGGGAAAATAGTGAAGTTTGAAAAGCAGACAATGAGTCTGACTTTCCAAGATGGAAATTAAATCTTGGCAAGGCAATCTACATCATAAGGGTATGGGCTATAACATATAAGTTTATGGAATCCACCACTGTGTAAAGAAATTAACCTAATAGAGGAGAGCAGAATCCACATATAATAATAAAACTGAAAACATCCTCACTAAACAAACCCCTACCATCTTACTATTTTGTTTAGCTCAGAAATGTCAAAGAGCACAAAGTTCCTAGCCTTCACAATAAAATTGAGGGAAAAATGAAACTGAGATATTATATAAAGGAAATCAAAAGATTATGAAAAAGTAAGCATGAATAAAGACATCCAAGATGAATAAGATGAAAAGATAAAAAGCAGAAAGTATTTAAAATACTACAGTATACAAAAGGAAGAAGAAGAAGAAGAAGAAGAAAGATACAGAAAAAAATGATAACAGGAGAATTTAAGGAACCTAAGAAAATGCTGTTTTAAATAAAAGCACAAAGTCTTAAAGATGAGATTATAAAGCAAAATAATAATAAAAAGTAAAATTCCAAACTTAAGAAAACATATTGAGAACCAAGGAAATACCATTAAAGAGTTAAGTTAATTAAAAACAGCAATAATTACAACAGTACAGAAAACTGAATTATTGTAAAAAAAAAAAAAGACTTTAAAAGCCATAGTGAATATGGATGAAAAATGACAAGTTGATTAAGCAGTTAGACATAAAGACATACATATGGAAGACAAAGGAAATTCAACATAAAATACAATCCATATTTCTGAAGCAGAAAAGTCAACAGATGGTAAAGAAGATTTATTCCACAATATACTCTAGAGAAATTTCAATTATGTTGGGGAACTTTAAAAATGGAGTTTTGATATCATGAAGCATCTCGCTCTGGGGACTTTTAATACAGAATGTTCAGCATACCATATATTGTATATAAGACATTGTTCCCTGACTATAAAGAAATCAGTGAACAAAACAGAAAAAAAAATCCTTTATTTCACAGAGCTTTTGTTCTTTTGGAAATATGGCATGAACTTGCCAACATCAGTGACAATTAATTCTAGATGATTTGAATAAGGTATTTTCTATGTTATTCTCTGAACTTTTCTGTATTTCTAAAGTTTCTGAAAAAAAAAATCCATGAGTTGGCATTCATTTTTACTTACTCCCTTAGCACCCAAACTTTAGTTTCTCCCAAGACTACTTTTCTATTTACTGTAAATATGCTGGATCAACTTATTAAATATTTACATAGAATTTACCAAAATCCTACAGAGAGAAAAGAAGAACACTTCAAAATATGTATATCTAAAAAAATAATTACAAAAATAAATTGTAACATAATTATCTGGCTTTAGATTTAGCAGAGAGGCAATTGTAGTGTGTGGAATGTGGAATCAGACAGATTTTGGTTCACATCCAGCCTATACTGCTGAGTACCTGGATGACCTTGTGAAATTCACTTCAATATCCCATATTTTGGTTTATCTAACTAGAAAATTTGGGTGATAACATCTATGTCATAAAAATTGTGTGATATAAAGTATGCACTAGGTTTCACGTTCTTCCTATAATAACTACAAGATTCAGTTAGTTTTTAATACTATTTTCATTTCCCCTTTACTTTTGTTTTGTAAGTCAAAAGTACATCTGGAAAATGATTTAGATGACAGTGTTGCTCAATACTGCATACACATTAGAATCACTAGGGAAGCTTTTAAAAATACACATGCTTGAATCCTATCACTAGGGATTGTTATATAATTGGTCTTGGGAGGGAATGAAGCCTCAAAACATTTTTTTCTAATTTCCCCAGATAATTCTTATGTGCAGCCAGGTTTGCGACCCGCATATTTAGAAACATTGCAAATGTTCTTGTCTCATTAGAGTATTTTTAATTTCTTTAAATTCTTTCATCTACATTTTGCTGCATTGAGTCTGCCCAGTAAGACATCCACAATCTATCAAATGCAAATTCTTGTTAATTTTACCTTCTAAGTAATTCTCAAGTTCATCTTCTACTCACTGTCCTTCATAAAGGCTCTCGCATTCATTATCTTCCACTTGGGTATTAGTTTCCCAACAGCTATCTCTTTCCATGATTTCTCTTTTCAAATTTTTTTTCATGCTAGAAATAGGACCTAACTCATCTACTAAATGTTTTCAATGCTTACTTATCATGCAACATGGAGCACAAGCTCTTGTCTTGTCCTCCACCCACTTTCCCCTGTTCAACAATGAGCATCATCTTTTGCCACTTCCACCACACAACCTGTGTTCAAGAACCATTTTTTTTTCAAGAACCATTAAGTTGTAGTGACATAACACTGTATGAAATGCTGTGTACATTTTTTGTGCTTATGCTGTTTCTTCTTCTTGAAATGACCTTCCTTTCTTTCTTTTCTAGGATAATCTTTTGATATTTATCTCAGAAATTCAGTCCTGATCTTCATGGACCCTAATCTCCATGTTCCAGGCAAAGAACTCATACACTCATAAAATTCTCCTCGTATTAGCCACTTTATTAAAATTCTTCTATTAGCTTCTAAGCTCCTCAATGAAGGTACAGTGTCTATCCTATGTTTATATTCCCATTTTTTAGTGTATTAGTGTATTATCTGTGGCGATCAATAAATATTAATTTAATTGATTTACATAATCAAGTAAATCATTATGCATTCTTATAATGAAATGTATGTTTTCATTAAGATGTTTATCAAGGGATGGATGATATTTAAATCAATATAAAGCAGAACACAAAATTGGATATCAAAGTATCCAAAATATATAAAGAACTTATACAACACAACATACAACAAAATTGGATATTGAAATATCCAAATTATATAGAGAATTTATACAACACATCGTACAACACAACATATAAAAACAAACAAATGACAACAAAAAGCAAATAATCCAACTGAAAAATGGGTAGAAGACATGAACAGATATTTTTCCAAAGAAGACATTAAGTACACAACTTTAAGCTTCTACTTAGGACAGTAGTAGATAGGATAGACACTATACAATGACAGCAGCATGAAAAGATGCTCAGCGTCACTCATCATCAGGGAAGTGCAAACCAAAACCACAATGAGATATCACCTTACACTTTTCAAAATGGCTAAAATAAAAAACACTAGAAATAAGAAATGTTGTCAAGGATATGGAGGAAAAGGAATCCTCATGCACTGTTGGTGGAAATGCAAATTGGTTTAGTCATTGTGGAAAATAGTGTAGAGGTTCCTAAAAAATTATGAGTAAAATTATCATATGATCCAGTAATTGCACTGATTTGTTGGTTTGTAAAACCAACCAACCAAAAAAACATTATCCTGTTATTTTCTTATTGGGTATTTAACCAAAGAAAATGAAAACATTAATTTGAAAAGATATATGCATTCCACTATTTAGTGCAACATTATTTATACCAGCAAAGATATGGAAACAACTCAAGTGACTACCCATAAATGAATGGATAAGGAAGATAAGTCATATACATTGCAATGACATGGATGTAGATAGAGTATTATGCTAAGACAAATAAGTCAGTCAGAGAAAGACAAATACCATATGATTTCACTCATATGTGGCATTTAAGAAACAGAACAAATTAGTAAAGGAAGAAAAAGAGAGAGAAAGAGACAAACCAAGAAACGGACTCTTGAGTATAGAGAACAAATTGATGGTTACCAGAGGGTCTTAAATGTGTGATGGGGATTAAGAAGTGGACTCATTGTGATGAGCACTGAGTATTGTGTGGAAGTGTTGAATCACTGTGTTATAGACTTGAAGCTAATATTTCACTGTATGTAAACTAACTGGAAGTAAAAACTTTAAAAAAAGAAGATATGGCATACATGTACAAGGGAATATTACTAATCCATAAAAGAATGCTATCTTGCCATTTGCAATAACATGGATGGACCTAGAGGATATAATGCTAAGTGACGTGATTCAGTCAGGGAAAGACAGATACCATGTAATTTCAGGCATATGTAGAAGTTAAGAAACAAAACAAATGCACAAACAAAGAAAAAAAGGGGACAAATGAAGAAAACACAAATTTTTGAATACAGTATATATACTGATGGTTGCCAGAGGGCAGGTATTGGGAGATGTATCAGATAAAGAAATAGAATAGAATAAATAGAATTGCTGAGTCATGATACTATACACCTGAAACTGATTCATACTGTATGCTGATTATACTTAAAATTTAAAAGTACTAAAATATATATATATATATATAAATATGTAATAACATGAACAGAAAAAAGAAAATAACACAAAAATGCTATATAGTGATTATCTGTATCAGAAAATTATTGATTTATTTTATCCTTACCTGGACTTGTGCTGCTTTTTCTTTTTTTGCTATAAATCATTTTTATAATATAGAAACATTAATACAGATAACATAAGATAGTGACAAAAGTCAATATGCTCCTATTTTTGTGTTTTAAATTATTTCTATAATATATTTAAGTTGAAGGAGAAATTCTAAAAAATGGATAATATATATGAACAGTACATTTTTAAAAATATTTTTTTAAGATTTTATTTATTTATTCATGAAAGACACAGAAAGAGAGGCAGAGACATAGGCAGAGGGAGAGGCAAGCTCCCTGTGGGGAGCCTGATGCAGGACTCAATCCCAGAACCCCAGGATAAGGCTCTGAGGCAAAGGCATATGCTCAACCACTGAGCCTCCCAGGCTCCCCATACATTTTAAAATATTTACTCATTTAATCCTCATAACAACACTACTGAGGCTTGTTCTATTATCATGCATATTTTACTGTTGAGGATTGGAGACACAAGACACCAGGTAAAGAAGTAACCTATCTAAGGACACACAGTATTGGTGATAGAGATGGAATTCTAAAGTACATGCTATTAACTACAATTTTACATTACCATTTATAATAACTATAGAAATTTTTTTTTTTAACTATAGAAATTTTATCCACTTTTTAAAATTGACCAGTTAGTTGTAATTTTGTTGAATATTAAGATAGGCTTTGTTCAAAACTAAATTAGCATTTGTAAAACTAATCAACTAAAAATAAAATGATTCTGTCATTTTCGTTCATTCCAAGTCTGACAAGTCATTTTAATAAACTTGAGGACTGGTACCTCTCAAGAAGTACTTTCTCAAAATGTATGGTCATATCATTTGGCTTTAAAATGTTTACAGGGCTAATACATTTTTTAGATTTCCTTAAAATGCTGCAGAATATTAATTATCGTAGCCAGCATTTTGTAGAGTATATGGAAAGAATTTTTTTTACACTGGCCTCATAAGCATTTTTTGATTGAAGATACACTTTTTAGAGAGACTGCTGAGCTTGAGTTATAAATGATAAGTCCTTTTTTTATCACAGCTGGTTCAGTTTAATCACTCAGCATGATAACCACGTGGTTAAATGTACCTCTCCTCTGTGCACATTACTAAGCATTATTGTTGGGAGATATTTGGATTTGTTACTTTGCAGCTGCCAAATATGCCTTGTTTGCTTAACATGCTTAAACATGAGTTTTGAAGAACATAAATAGTGTTTTTGATAACAATAGATATCACTCTCACAAGGAAGTGGCCTGTAATTTAGCAAGTTTTCAAATGAAAATGTAAAGAAACTATGCTAAATAAGCCCCGTACAAGAACAGATGTTCTCCTGCTTGATTTCCAAAAAGTTTACATAATTTAAGTGATGTACAGTTTTCAATAAACATATTTCCATAAACCTAGATTATTTTCATTCTCCACAGCAAACATTTACCATTCCTTGATGTGTGCTGCAAATTCTGCTAGATATTATAATGCAAAGATACAGTCTCTGTTCTTGAAATTGTGTATGGGACAGGAGGATAAATCATGGAAAAAATCAGATGGCTGGATGGATAGATGAATAACTGGAAAAATAACTAATAGATAAGCAGAGGAGTTTGTAATCTTAAATCTTAGTTGAATCCTCCCTTGACAAGAATGACTTGTGACTTATGAAAGATGCATGCAGGCTTGTAGACACCATCACAATCAAGATACAGATCCATTTTATTGCCTCCCCCCAAAAACACCTTTCTTATGCTCTTTTGTAATTGAACCCATTCAACACTCCCAGGACCTGGCAACCACAGACTTGACTTTTTGTTCCTACTGTTTTTTCCAGAACATCATATAAATGAAATCCTATATTATGTGGCAATTTTGTCTAGCTTCTATAATTTAGGTGTTCAAATGCATTGGTAACTGGGGAAATGTAAACTATATCATTATTCTACATTCACTAAAATGGATAAAATGAAATAGTATAGAAAATACTAAATTTCAAAAAGGATATGGAGTAACCAGAACTCTTTTAACCTACAAGAAGGGGGATACACTTACAAAATTGCTTTGGAAATCTGTTCAGTAGTGTCTACCACAGTTGTAGGACTGCATGCAATCTGGCCCAGTGGCTCCATACATATACTCCATATAACGCATTTGCCTGTTTGGTTAAAGGCATATACTAGAATTTCATACCACTATGTGTAATAGCAAAAATAAGAAATTATCCGAGTTTCCATCAATAATAGAATCAATAAATTAGTGTATTCTCAGGGATAAATCACATACAGTATTGTGTGAAAGACAAAATGAGTACATAACTTTCAGCTTCTACTTAGAACAAAAGTTATCAAGTGGGGGCAATTTAGACCTCCCAAAGGACATTTGGCCATGTCTAGAGATACTCTGGGTTGTTGTAATTGAGTCTGTACCACTGGAATGTAGTAGACAGAGTCCAGGGAATGCTGCTAAATATTTTACAACACTCAGAACAGCACTCTCCAAAGAGAGAACTATCCAACCCCAAATGGCAATAACATTGTGGTTGACAAACCCTGATCTAGAAAGTAAAAAGTTTGAGTGTTGCTCCTATCTTTACAACAAGAATGCTACATGATCCTTAAAATCACAACTTTATAGAGCCAATCAGAGAGCCAAAGTCCCCGGGGAAGCAACTAATCTGAAATGTAAGGAAAGATAAGAAAAGATGGGGTATGATCACTTGCTTCCATGCGTATTAGTTTCCTAGAACTGTTGTAACAAGTTACCTCAAATTTGATGTCTTAAAACAACAGAAATGTATTCTGTTATAGTTCTGGAGGTCAGAAGTCAGAAATCTTTTTCAATGAGCCAAAATCAAGATGCTGGCACAGTGGCACTCTCTCTAGAGGCTCTAAAAAAGAAAGAATTTGTTCTTAACTCTTCCAGCTACTTGTCACATCACTTCAATCTCTAACTTTATGGTTGCACTACCTTTACGTCTGTGGTAAGCCTTCCTCTGTTTTTCTCCTGTAAAGATGCATGTGATTACTTTCATGGCCCACACAGAAAATTGAAGATAATCTCTTTATTTCAAGATCCCTAATCATATCTTCAAAGTACCTTTTTTTTTCCTTATAAAGTAACATTCACAGATTCCAAAAATTATCTTTTGGGAGGAGGGGACATTATTCAGATTACCGAAATGGAGTAGACATCAGATGAAACAGGTAAAATATCATTTAAATTTTTTAACAAATTACTGAGGAAGGAGCTGGACTATTGTGAGAACTTAGAAACCTAGGACACAAAGGGAATCCTCAGCATTCTCAGGACCTTTTCCATGAACATACTCTTGTGAGAGAGAGAAGGAGAGGAAGAAGGCAGGAATCCTAGGAACAGTTGTAGACAGGCAATGGGAAGGAACTTCAATCCCTCAGGGCAAGCATGAAGCTCCATTCTCTTCCTTCCCTATCTTTCCTATGAAACAAAAGTCTTCTTAATTCATTGGAAGCGGAGCCATAAACTATGTTGTTTGGGGGCACAAGTGAACACTCTTTAACAAATCAGAACAAACCAAAACTCTGTCCTTGTGGTAGGTCTAGGTGTGCATCCTGGGTCCAGAATATGAAGTCTTATATCCCTGGAAGAGGAGAATTCCTTAAAGAACCCTAGCCCTGACAATCCAGAGCCACAATTGCTTAAATCTGAGGCTTCGGCAGAACAACAAAGAACGCTCCCCATCCCATCAGCAGTCTACAGCTAAAAAAGAAAAAGAGAAAGGAAAGAAATGTTTTCTCTGAGGCACAAGTACAAAGGGAAGACCTAAAACAGAGGAGAGAACATATATCGAGGGAAATCTTCTAACACGCAGCTACCACTCTAAACACTAGGTAACACCAGTAGAATTTAAGAGTATGGTATATTAGAATATCCATAGCAACAACATTCCCCAAACCTGCTAAACTCCTGATTAGATTCACTCAATACCCCACACTAAAGGCCTAGCAAAAATACAAAAGTTTATCATTTTATCAACAAACATAAATCAATATTACTGAGTTATTTTTGCTTGGTAACATACCAGTTATTATGTTCTGATTTAGAAATAATTTAAAAATAGAATATACCAGTAATCTAATTAATCCATAAAATGTGTGATCATAAATTGAAATGCGATAGATTTGGTGAAGGGAATTTGTAACTTAACACATATCATCATATTGGTGCCTAATAGATTAGGGGAAAAAAAAGTCTTGTACTTAAGTGTTGAGATGGCCGAATTTCACATCCTTTACATTTTCTACTTTCTCAAAAATCATTAGTTGAAATAGCAAACATAATATTGATTTTGTCACTTATTCAACAAAGCTTATAAGGTGAATATAAGTATATTCATGTAATATTCTAGCACTTCCATGAAAGTATAAAATTCTTGTTGCAAGCAAAGCAAAAGCTCTGATTAATCAAATCATAGTACCGGAAAAGGCACATCGTTTTTGGAGAAAGGTTGCATTTCACTCTCACATTGTAAAAGATCAATCAATGTCTCTGTGAAAAGTGATAAAAGCTTACAGAAAGCAACAGATTATTCCCAAAGAAATGAAGAGCTGGTGTTGAAGCCAGTTGCAAAATACCTGTGTGAAACTTCTAATTAATGTCAAACAAGAATGGCCTTGTGTGAATGGAACTAGGTGCCTGGCTCTTGAGAGTTGAATGCTCATCGTAAGGAGAAGTTTCTGAGTAATGTAAGAATTCTAGAGGATACCTGAATGGTAAGAATTCTAGAGGATACCTCAGTGGTTGAGTGTCTGCCTTCAGCTCAGAGGGTGATTCCAGGGTCCTGGGATTGAGTTCCACATAAGGCTCCCTGTGAGGACCCTGCTTCTCCCTCTGCCTTGCTAAATTAATATACAATATTTTAGAAAAACATGGTGAGTATATAAGAGGTTAGAACTCAACTAGTGATTGTTAAAACTATCCCCATGGGTGTCTTGATAAAAGAATGTTCAAAACTGGAGTTAAACCTACATGACAAAAACTGATCATTGATTATTAGGCTAAATGTCATTGCTTGAAAACTGGTTTGAATCTATCCTAGAGCAAAATTAACTGATATCTAAAATAAATCCTAATATGATTCATTAAAAATCAATGATGTAGACGTATAAAAACATTTCCAATATTTTGGAAAAGAACTAATGTCTTTTTCCTTCCACCAAATCTTCCTAGTATCACATATCCCAAAAAGTTCTGATATTTAGAGCAAATAAAGTATATAGCTACTCTTAAAGTAAAGCCTCCAAAGCTTTTTATATGCCATTGATGACTCACTTTTTACAATTGATAAGAGGACTTTGAATACTTAGAACTAAATTGTGAACAATGTTTTATACAACATTAAAGTGTTCTCTTCACATCATGTGCACTCCTTAATGCCCATTGCCAAATTACCCCATCCCTCTATGTGATGTGATGAGTACTTGATGTTATACACAACTGACAAATCATTACATGCTACATACTAAGTATGTACTTGATGTTTGCTAATTGAATTTAAATTTTAAAAAATAAAATAAATAAAAGTGTTCTCTTGACTGAATTATGGAATGGCTAGATGTTGTATTTTGTAACTGATTTAGGATTAGATAATAGCAAGGTCATTTGACTGAATAAAATTGAAATTTCAAATAATCATTTTAATGTTTTACTTTCGTAATGATATGAAGATACAACTAAAATTTCCTTAAATTATTACAAGATTTGGTATATACTTAAAATTATTGTGTCTAACCATTTATCTTCAAAGGAAGTAAAATAGAGAAAATCCTTGCATTCTGCCTAATGATATAGAGCTAGTCTTAAGGGCCACAGAAGCCATTTTATGCCACTTATAGGAAAGAATAATAAACCCATACCTAATTTCAGAGGATGAAAATATTTCCTTTGTTTGTAAAAATATTTAATTAGTTAACATGAATCTTTTTCAAACATTTTCTCTCTCACATGGCAGCTATCTGAAGGCAGAGATTTTTGCTTAATTTTTTTCACTTCTTTTTTGATGTTGTTTTTGTTGTTCAACATCAAGAACAGTGAATCACATTTAAAAAATAAGGTTTTGAAAAGTAGTTGTCAAAGGTGTGAGTGAAAAAACAACTTTTGAATTTCATTGAGATGAGAAATAGAAGCATTCTGGAAGAGTTGACAGCCAAAAAAATGGGAGCAAGTTCTGTCACATATACATTAGGTATTCGAGAGTTGGAGATATTCTGCACAATTTATAAACTTTAATTTAATAAATACACATGATAATCCAGAATTATCTCTTCAAAGCTTAAGGTAATCATATGATTTCCTTATTTGTTTTTTAGTATTATACTTTGACTACTACAGTCGGAAATCCCTTAGTTGCAAAGAATAGAAACCCAATCTGACTAATTCAAATAAAAAGCATGTGAGGATAAAGGTCCTATAGTATTTCAAAGAGAACCATATACTGGTGTCTTGAGAAGTGCAGAGACCAAGTTATCTCCTGAGACGTCACTAGCCCATGGGAGAGGCTCCCTAGGCATCCCACTTACCTTTCTCTAGCTACACTCCATAATCTGCTTCTTTCTGTCTTATCATGGCCAATTCAGCCTTTTAATGTCCTGAGTCTATACTTCTTAGAAATATTTAGCTCAACACAGTCTAACAATTTCTATCCTGTTCATGTGTCTATACCAATCCAACTTTTACCTATTTGGGTATAGACTTATCCTTTGTAGCCTTGACCTCCCCTTGCCCCCCTTACCCAGGAGTTTTTAACAGAAGAAAAGGAAAAGTTAACAATAGTAGTCAAATTAACTATTATCTAAATTTTAAATCTTCATAATAAATTACAGCTTGTTAAAATGTGAAATGTGTTCCTATTAGCCTCAATTTACCCTTTATTTCTCATCTTTTGCTGCTTATTTCCACACTCTATACACATATTATATTGCTTCTGAGGCTTAAGTTGATGCTTTGACTTTCTTTTCTTCTGACTGATATGTTCAGTCTTCCTATTGGAAAAAAATCTTATCTTTAAAGCCTCATCTGAACTGTAATCTCTTTTGGATCAGCAAGGACATCTATTTATATGGATTTATATTATTTATGCAGCTGTTCATCAAGTGGCTGCTGCACACTGCTTTAAGTGCCTTTGCCATGGCCCCCGTGATAGATCTATCCACAGACGGATCACTAGAGCACATTCCAGAGTGCAATGTCCATTTTTGCATCTTTCCTTTTACTGCTTCAAACTTCATTTTAAACACCTGTTCTTCAGTACTTCAGTTGGCTTTTTGTCCATTTTTCTTTTCCTAACAACATACCATTCTCTTTGTCAAAATTATTTCCTAATTTTATTATAAGGAACTGACATTAGTGGATGTTTTAGGCCATTCTGGCTGCTATAACAAAATACCATAGACTGGATGGTATATAAACAACAGAAAAATTTTCTCCACTATTCTGGAGGCTGGAGAGTCCAAGATCAATGTGCCAACACATTCTCTGTCTTATAAGGGCTGGCTTCCTCATTGGTAATGGTCACCTTATTGCAACTTTACATGGCAGAAGGGGGTGGGGAGCTTTCTTGGGCTGCTTTTATAAGGGCACTAATTCTATTCCTGAAGTACCCAGTTCAACCTCATTTATTTTCTTATTGATCTCTGAACTTTATACTGATTTAATTCCTGTTTGCTTCCTAATGTCATCACCTTGGAGGTTAGGATTTCAATTATGATTTTGGGGAAACCCAAACATACAATATATAGCACTGAAGTTGTTGAAAATATAAATAGAACACATCTGGTACCACAATATCACAGAAGAATTACTAACTGGTAAGAAACAATTGTGTGTGTTAATAATATTAGACGATATTGGCTCCAATCACATAACCTTCTCTAAACAGTTACAATTTAGATGAAATGAAATAATCTATGTAAACAGTTTTCTGTTCTTAATATCCAAAAGAGCCTTTAAAATAATTTTATTTGAAATATTTTTCTCTCCTGAGGTGTTATGTTCCAAAAATTAACCCATTCAAGATCATTTAACATATTAGTAAAAAAATCATTACAACCCCCAAACTCCCAAATCTAAAAGAAAATGCTTCCTTCCATCTTAAATTTTAGCACCTACTTGCTAAATGCCACAGATATGGGTTTTTTTATTGTTCTATTGGTTATATTTTTAGATTTGGAGTTCAAAGTATATACCAGTTAAAATTTTACTCATCACTCAAATAAACTAAGAGTAACTGAACATACCATGCCACTCAGCATGACAAAAGCAGCATTTGCTTTGAGTTTTCATCCCAAATATTTTGTTCAATTTTGGGGTCACATTTTATTTTTTAAGTTACTTTTTTTTTCTTTTTTTGTTTCAATTTCTACTTAAATTCTAGTAAGGAGCACTGGGGTGTTATATGCAACTGACATGTATCCTTGTTTTTCAACAAAAGTAAACAATATTCTCCCTTGAAAAAAAGCATCCACAATCTCTGGGTTCCCAGAGATTACCACACCAAAATAAAAATTTCTCAAAAACACAAGGAAAAAAATTAATTACTGAAAAGTAAGCATAAAGAAGAAGCAACAGATCTAGGACCCCCTCCTCAGATATTTATTATATTGGAATTTTTAGGAACAGAATATGTAATAACTATGTACAAACACAAAGGATGAAATAAAATGTGCAAGAAAGATGGGACCATAAATATTGGTTTCTTCTCTTCCCCTAGTTCATCAGTTTTGTTTTAGAAGACAATTTTTTTAAGAAAGAAAATAATGTTGATCATAACTACTGCTAAGGATAGATAATTTAGAAAAAATATAAAAACAAACAAATTCTTAAGGACATCACATTTTATTATCCATTCATTCTTAAATGCTTATATGTATCACAGTTAAGTTATATGCATCACAATTAGGTTATATATAATACAATATTGTATATTACAATAATGTGGATGATCTTGGAGGGCATTATTATAAGTGAAATAAGCCTAACATAGACAAATATTGTATGATCTCACTTATGTATGGAATCTAAAAATATCAAGTTCATAGAATCAAAGAGTGAAGCATTGGTTTCTGAGGTTAGGGGAATAGAGAAGATACTGGCCAAAGGGTACAAAATTTCAGTTATAAGATGAGCAAATTCTTGGGACCTAATATAACATTATGATTATAGTTAATAATACTATACTGTATACTTGAAATTTGCTAGAAGAGTAAATCTTAAGTGTTCTCAGCACATACACAAAAATAAATAAAAGCAGCTATGTGAAGAGTTTGGTGTATTAATTAACTTGATTTGGGTAATTATTTTGAGATCTATATGTACATTATCAAATCATCATGTTGTACATTTTGAAAATAATTTGTCAACATTACATAGACAAGGAGACAAATATATGATAATTTAATACATGGAAAAAAAACCCCACATCTGGTAAGAATACTTGACTTATTAGAAAGAAGGAAAGTTCCCTAATACAATAAATGATATCTATGGCAAACTTACCACAAATATTGTATTTCACTGTAATTTGTGAAAAGTCTTTTCTCAAGTTTTGAAACAAGAGGATACGTGAACTAAATAATTCTAAGGAACTAAAAACTGGAGGTCTTAGTCAATGTAATAAAGGAAAAAATATTTGAGGGTTAGAAAACAAATTTTAAAGATATCTTTATTTGCAAGAGAAATTATGGATATAGAAAAATCTGCAGGTACTATAAGAATTAATAAATGAATAACAAAGTTGCTAGAAGGACAGTCTATAAACAAGAATCAATTATATTTCTCTATGTCAGTAAAATTGCAAATATAATTTAACTTGGGAGCTATTTTCTTTCTTTTTTATTTTGGTTTTTTATTTGAATTCAATTAATTAACATATCTTATTAGTTTCAGAGAGAGAGATCAGTGATTCATCGGTCTTAAGTAATACCCAGTACTCATTACATCATGTGCCTTCCTTAATGTCCATCACCCAGTTACCCCTTCTCCCCAACCACCTCCCCTCCAGCAACCCTCATTTGCTTCCTAAAATTGTCTTATGGTTTGTCTCTTGTGGGAGCTATTTTCAATGGCATGATAAACCAGACAGCTAGGAAAAAGTACCACAAGTAGTGTGTGAGACTTTTACTTAGAAAACTAAGATGTATGATCAAGACAAATTAAGAAACTAAGTATGGAAGAATACAGCATGAGCATGATTATGAGCTGTCAATTCTTCCCAAGGTGATCTTTAGACTTACTTTACATCACAATCAAAATTTCAAGAATGATTTGGGAAAAGTAATTGACAAGTTGATTCCAAAACTTTCACAGCATGCAAAGGTTCTTAATCTTGAAGAAAGAGAAGACGACAGTAGGACTGCATGACTAGATCTAAAGATTTATTAAAGCTATAGTGAATAAGAAGGTGCAACATTGGCTCAAAACTTGTTCTGTAAACCTATAGAACAGAATAAAGTCTTGACTCAAACTCAGTCATATGATTTGTGACAAAGTATTTATTGTACAAATGAGGGGGAAAAGTGGGATTTTCTTTCTTTTTTAAAAAGATTTCATTTTTTTTGAGAGAAAGAGTGCTAACAAGAGGAGGGGAGATATTTTGAGTTTTATGAATAAGGACTACCCAAAATATTTGTTGGTCTGAAAAATTTAGGCATGAATTGTTACGTAGCAAATATCAGTTCTGTTGAATCACTAAAATAATTGAAGCACATAGTCTCACCAACTGGGAGAAACAGATCACAAATGAAATCCCTCTGTGTGAAATTAGATGAGTTATTTGCCCTCCTAGCGCCTCAAAATCTTGATTGTAAAATAGGTATAATGCTAGGACATACTTAGGATGACTGTGATTGACTGAGGTAATAAATTTTAAAGACTTAGCCCAGTTGCTATTATTGTTTTCACCATGACCATTATTATTACCACTAATTGGGCTGATTTGTCCAGTTATAAAGAAATTGAACTTGTTATAGCTTATTATTTACTTTGGCTTGTTTTAAAAAAAATGAATTGAGGAACCAAAATATTTGTTATCCATCCAATTCAGCATTATCTGATAAAATCTTGGGCAAAAATAAGAAATATGCAGTACCAAGATCACAGGAAACAAGGGCAATCTCCTCTTTTGCTTCCTTTCTCCCTTTATGGGTTAGCCAGTGGCTTTTTAGGATTGTTTATTTCAGATTTCTGGCCTAGTAGAAAAGTTTATTTATATACTGATGGCGGTTGGAGGAACTTAGAAGCAATCAGCATGGTGCAGGTCAGAAGCATCGCAGATTTATGGACAAAAAAGTGTGCCTGCTAGTAAAATATAATACCCTATTCACAAATTATATATCTTGGCTTGCTGGGCAACACTACATGCCACAGTAGTGAAGAATCTTTTTGTAGTTCCTGTAATTGTATCATTTTACTTAACCTTTATGAACATTAGTTTCTTCTCAGAAAATGAAGATAATATCAGTACCTCATACGCTTAATCTAAGAAATGAAAGAGTAAAGTTCTAAATCAAGTAGAGCAGTGCCTGAAATGTAGCAAATAATATTAACTTAATTATTAATAATTATGCTATCATATTCATATTCATGTTTTATAAGATATAGCAGGCTTCAGCGGTGGCTGATTAATAGAGTTCTTGGCATTTCTCTCTTACCTTGGCTACATATTGGAAGGGGGTCTCCAAAAGCTCAGCTCCCTTAATGGGCACTTGAGGTTTTCACCCAAACTTCCACTCTTGGCCACATAAATTCCACATAAATCAGTAATGGCAACAGTACTAGACTGCCTCTATTGCTCAGGTCTTAGGATTTTCACCAAGTTAACTGAAACAGGGTTGAAATTTCAGGTTGATGGAAACATTAGGAGGAAGGACAGAGGGTGATTTTAGACATTTGTCATACCAGTGTAGCATTTGGGAAAGTCTGATTTTCCTAGTAGCAGATGTCTTTCCATACTGTCCTCCCTGTGTTTTACTGGTCTTCTGTTTGTTTGTTTTTGTTGTTGTTGCTTGTGTGTTCGTTTTAACTGAGTGAACATTTCAATAAGTTCCTTGGAGTTGCATAGATGGTGACAGAAAATAAGATTATCTAGCATATTTGAAGAGGAGTAAGAGGGAATAATTTGTGTGCTTTGAGGCTTTACAAAAAGTAAAGGTTGTGGTTTAACAATAGCGATCTTAAAGACTGACAAAAAGAGTGGAAATATACACAGAATTGAGTGGCTGACACTAAAACGAAGAACCTTGGGGAAAGGACATATATATTTAAAGTGAGATATACTGATATATTGTTACTTGTCATGTGATACACATTTTCTTTCCCATTTCCTTCCTAAATAGTACATCTTTCTTCAGATAATAAGTACCTCAAATCTAGAACTACTGAGCGTTGGAGGCAGACTTGCCACATCTGCAATATTTCAGATGGCAGGAAATTATGTAATAAATAAACTATCAAAGTCCTTTTCTTGATTTTGTGATTTTAGTGGAAATGACTATATTCTAAGGGATTTCTCTCAATAACTCCCAGGCAAATATGGAAAACTCCTTGTTCGCAAATGGAGGGAAATGTTTATTTTTATGTCAAATTATTGGTCACCAAACATTGAATTATCATATTCTAAATCATTTAATCTATATGCACTAACTCTATGGTAATGGATAAAATACTGGGGAATATTTTAAATTCTCAAAGCCTAGACCACACCACAAAGGATTAAGTCAGATTTTCTGGGTATCAATGGAGGTGTAGTATTTTTTTAAAGCTGACCTAGTGATTCCAGTGTGCAACAAGGAGGCATTTTGTCATTGTCATGGTCTCCAAGGAAGTTGCATGTTTTGAAAGATTTGTGGAAAATAAGATTGCTGTTTCTCTTATGTGAACTTCTTATTCTCAGCCAAATTAGTCAAAAACACAATTCACAATTTTCCATTATTTGGTTGTACCAAGAAATTGATTTGAGAAGCCGTTATAATAAAGCAGCACAGTTTATATTTGTATCTTTTATCTCCATATTAAAATAACCCAGGATGAAATCTATGATGGAGGGTGCCTGGGTGGCTCAATGGTTGAGCATCTGCCTTCAGCTCAGGTTGTGATCCCACGATCCTGGGATCGGGTCTTGCATCAGGCTTCCTGCTCTGTGGGGATCCTGCTTTTCCTTGTGCCTATGTTTCTGCCTCTGAATAAAAAATCTTAAAAAAAAAAAATCTATGATGGAAAGAATCACCGTTATCTAAAAGGGTAGTGATTCAAAGTATTGAGAAATTTATATGTAAATTTGTATTCTGACTTTTAATAAAACTTTTCTCATATATTTATATTCAGAATCAATCCTATTTAGCACTCCTTTATATTTTAGGGAGAGCCATTTATTGTTTATGGTTGTCTTTAATGGAGATACATAATCTACTTATTTTATGGCATTGATAATTGTAAATACAGGGAACATCAAAATGTCAAGTATTTATAATACATCACAGACTGGAAGGAACTTACAGACTGAAAATTATGCCTCATTATTAGCTTTGTGCAACATAATGAGATAAAATTTTAGTGAAATGGAGATATTAATTTTATTTCCATGAAATACTAGTCATGTATATGTGTGTATTAATTAATTTATTTATGGATGAGAATTGTGCAGCCTTAGTATGGATTGTACTAAATTACCAACAAAGAGCTCCTTGGTTAATTACACACAAATCACCTCTTGTCTCCACCCCATTCTCCTCAGAACTTCTGGTTCTCAATCTTGGGAGCACATTGGGATCATCTAATGAGTTTTAACAAATACTGATATGAGGCCCCATTCCCAGAGATTCACATTTAATTGATCTGCTAGTCAGTTTTTGCCAAATACATTTTTAAAATTCATGCCTTGTCCAGGATACTCTTTATTGAAATTCCATATATAAGGGAAATTATTCTGATAAACCAAAAGGCTTATTTTTTTCCTTGTAGGACCAAAAATGAAATAGTTTTTAAAAGTGCAAATGGTATTAAAAATAAGAAATAGAGTGTAAAATTTTCAAACCATTAGAAGAAAAAACAGTATTTTTTTTTATATACAAGAAAGTTTATTAACAATCACATTTTACCAATTGGTTATTATGCTTCTGCTTGGAGTGATATTAAGTAATTGATAATTTATTTAATTATTTCATAATTATGACCCAGCAATTGCACTACTAGGTATTTATATAAAGGATACAAACATTATGATCTGAAGGGGCACTTGCACCCCAATGTCTATAGCAGCAATGTCCACAATAACCGAACTATGGAAAGAGCCCAGATGCCCATCTACAGATGAATGGGTAAAGAAGATGTGGTCGATATATACAATGGAATATTACTCAGCCATCAAAAGGATGAAATCTTTCCATTTTCAGCGTGGATGGAACTGTAGGGTATTATCCTGAGCAAAATAAGTCAAACAGAGAAAGACAATTACTATATGGTTTCTCTCATATGTGGAATTTAAGAAACAAAACAGAAGATCATAGGAGAAGGGAGGGAAAGATAAAATAAGAGAAATCAGAGAGGGAGGCAACCATAAGAGACTCTTAACTACATGAAACAAACAGGGTTGCCAGAGGGGAGGTGGGGAGATGGTGTGACTGGGTGATGAATATTAAGGACACAACATTTGATGTAATGAGCACTGGGTGTTGTATGCAATGGATAAATAAAGCTTTAAAAAGTTTATTGATAAACGATATGCTTTACATTTTACCAACAATTAGTTATTATGCTTCTGCTTGGAATGATATTGATTGATCACTTATTATATTATTTAATAATCAATAAAATAATAATTATTAGTAATATCCATTTTTCTGATGATGGGTAATGAAGTTGATCACCTATTAATATCTTTACTGGTTATTTGTTTTTGGGTCATTCTTTGAGAATTATCTGTTCAAATATTTTGATTATTTAAAAAAACTGGGTTCTATGACTTTCTTATTGATGAATAAGGATTTTTAATATATTCTGTGTAAAATTTCTTTTCCAGGTATATTTAGGGCAAATATTTGCTCTATGGCTTGCCTTTTCATACTTTTCAATGGATCTTTTGATAAACAGAAGTTTTTCATTTCATGCTGTCTAATGTATCAATTCCTCTCTTTGTTATTGATGCTTTTGATACCCTGTTTAGGAAATAACTCTGGGCAAGATCATAAAGATATTCTACTGTGTGTATCTTTTGGGTATATTATGAAAAATTATATGCCAACAAATTGAGCAATCTGGAAGAAATGGATAAATTCTTAGAAACATAAACTACCAAAACTGAAACAGAAATAAATAAAAAATTTGAACAGATCCATAATCAGTAAAGAAATTCAATCAGTAACCAAAATCTCCCAACAAACAAAAAGTCTAGGACCAGATGGCTTTCCAGGGGAATTCTACCGAGCATTTAAAGAACAACTTGTTGGACCCTGGCTCACGGGTGCCAACGTGTCCCGGTGGACGCCCCAGAGACTCAGACCCCAGACGGGCAGATGCAACAAGCAAGAGGGTTTATTGGACGTTTGCGCAAACGGGCTCTCCGCCTCCGAGGTGGCAGAGCCCCGACTAGCAATTACAGGCATCTTTTAAAGGCAAAAAACCGCGGGAGTAGCATAGCATTTGGGTTATGACATGATTGACTTCTTTGAAGGTCTTATCTCGGAAAAACAGAATGTTTTCGTTGCTTAAATTCATGGGAGGCGCCTGGATGGGCTGCCTCTGGGTTAGGCCTGGTCCCACTCACGGGGGCGGGGGTGTGGGGTTTCTTCAAACTGATACCTATTTTTCTCAAACTATTCAAAAAAATAGAAATGGAAGGAAAACTTCCAAACTCATCCTATGAGGCTAGAATTACCCCGATTCCCAAACCAGACAAAGATCCCACTAAAAAGGAGAATTACAGGCCAATATCCCTGATGAACACGGATGCAAATATTCTCAACAAAATACTAGCAAATCATATTCAACAGTATATTGAAAGAATTACTCACTACATTCAAGTAGGATTTATTCTGGGGCTGAAGGGATGGTTCAGTATTTGCAAATCAATCAATATGATATGCCACATTAATAAAAGAAAGGAAAAGAGTGAGTCACGTGATCCTGTCAATAGATGCGGGAAAAGCATTTGACAAAATACAGCATCTATTTTTTATTAAAACCCTCAACAAAGTAGAGAAAGGGGCAGCATACCTCAACATCATAAAGGCCAAGTATATAAGACCCACAGCTTATATTATCCTCAACGGGAAAAAGAAATGAGAGCTTTTCCACTATGGTCAGGTGCAAGACAGGGATGTCCACTTTCATCACTGCTATTCAACATAGTACTGGGAGTCCTGGGTTCAGAAATCAGACAACCAAAAGAAATAAAAAGCATCCAATTTGTCAAGGAAGAAGTCAAACTTTCACTATTCACAGGTGACATGATACTCTGTAGAAAATCCAAAAGTTTCCACCAAAAAATTTCTAAAACTGCTAAACTAATTTTTTGATAAACAAATTCTTAACTGCATCTTTCTTATATCAGGATATCTCCCTTCCTACAAAATGCATGAACAAAGTATCACAGTCTCTTGGTGATTTTATCCATTCATCGTTTATTTCATTCAACATACCAAATATTCAAGCATTTATTCACATATAAAATGCCCACTGTTCTGGATGCTAGAAATACAGCAATAAACAATCCAGTAAGATTTCTGACCACATGAAATTTATTTTCTATTAAGTGGAAAGAAACAATAAACAAGCAAGAAAAACTCACACTAGTGATCAGTGTTATAATTTTTAAAGGAGTCAACATAAATAAGATTCATTATCACTAACACCAGCTCCACACATGCTCTTTCTGCATTTGATTTCCCAAGCCACTCTTCTGGGCTTATAACTAGTCAGAGAATATCACTATTACATTTTTATTGCTTGGAACAACAAAAACATTAACTGTTAATCGTATTGAGGTATCACTAAATCCCAAATCCCTTTTATTCCATCTGATTCAGTTTCCCTTACCCACAAATCCCTATGAGGTGAGAGCTAGAGCCTTTGTCTGTGACGAACCTTTTTCTGAAGGCTGTGGATCACTTAAGTCTTTCCCCAATTTATAACTAATGATCTTCAGCATTGCATCTCATTTCAATGAATTAAGTAGTAGGGAACATTTTTTGCATATATAATTCCTATCCTCTCTATAAAGGTTACTGAGAAAGAAGGTTTATATTATCTTTGGGATGCTGGTTTCCTCTGATGTCTGCACTTCAAGGGCTGGCTTTCCATTCCTTTTTCTCAAAAGACAAATTTGGCCTATGACATATTGCATCAAGAGCTAGCTCATCTATATTTGCCACCAGGTTGTTTTCTGGTATTTTACAGAAACCTCAATTTTCCTTGGCTTTCCTTTATCATTAATTGATCCACTACTTCCTCTTTCTCTACACATCCTAAAAGTAGTCCAAGATTTGGAAGAAGTATGGAATATCAGCAGTGCTATAACTGGGATATTCTTTTAAGCAATTAGTTGTTCAACATTCACTGTAAGGATCTTGCCGTCTATTTTCCCTTTTTTTATTACTGCCTTATAAGTTGGAATAATCAATGTTAAGATTAGAAGAGCACCTTTTCCCCACTGTATAGTAAGTGATACAACAGCTGACTTAATCCATTCTGTGATTCACAAATAATCTAAAGCATTCAGCTTTAAGAATCTCAGGTTTCCAAAGCCTTCTCTTGGTCTCCTTCTTTCTTACAAAATATCGAGAATGTGCCATGGTAGTCAGGTGTCCAATGTCTTTTCCTTTGCTACTTGGGTAACATTCCCTGTGAAAACCCGTTTTTCAGTTTGATTGTTTGTTTCTTACTGTTCATGCAATGTGATAAGTAGTATTCCTCTCTTTTGGTCCCCTGAATGCAAGGTGTATATCCAAAACAAATACATAATCCAAGATTCTTTGTAAACTTGGTTGACATTGCTTTTTCTAGTACAACAGTTGGTCTTCTGCAATTAAAGATCTGAGGTAGGTATAAAATCATTTTGCATCCATTTACTTTCCTGATATATACACACATTACATTTATTTTCATTTTCAGAAATGAAAATTTCCAGAACTCTTGTTAGATTCCATTCATACTTCTTTGTGCTCTGAAAGATTTTAGCAAGCACTTAATATCATCTCAGAAAATTGTAAACAGCTTAAAATGTGTCTTAGATTTTGTCCTAATCATAGTTTCACTTATCCTACAAACCCACATTGACCTCTCGAAGGCCACACTCACTTCCATCTACCAAAGTCACTACCATTCTTGCAATCAACAATTTTCTCTAATTCTAGTACTAGTCAGATTTTTGTGCAAAACTACACCCACAAAAATTCATATGAATATCGAATGAGGCTAAAAGAATAAGGTAATGTGCCCACTCTCTTGGCACCATCAGAGTAGTTCTATTTTTTGCATGCCCACTCTCTCTCTCTCTCTCTCTCACACACACACACACAGTGCAATTCAAATTGCACACAAATTAGCATCACATCTATGAAATATCACAGGAGATAGTTAATGGCAAGTAGTTCCACTAAAATTCCTAGACCATACGTATATTCAGAGGAGGTGAAAAGGAAAATTATCATAACAAAGAATTTTTCTTTAATCCATCAAACAGTTACATCATTAATACATACTAAACATATTCTGGTCGTTATACATCATGTTAGAATGGAGAAATGGTTCCTGGGTGGCTCAATCGGCTGAATGTCTGACTCTTGGTTTTGGCTCAGGTCATGATCTAATGGGTCATGGCATTGAGCTCACAATAGGCTCCCCACTCAGCGTGGAGGCTCCTTGAAGATTCTCTCCCTCTGCTCCCCCTTCCACCCTCTCTCTCTCTCTCTTTCAAATAAATGAATAAATCTTTTTTTAAAAAAAGTGAAGAAAAAAAAATAACTGGATATTGAAGACATAGGACACACTATCTAGGAGCCAAAATTAAGCAACAAATATAAGTAAATGAAAATTGAAGTTAGCAAGCATATCTAAATGGTATCACCACAATCTAGATGTGCACATATGTGATTTTGTTGTTATGAAATGAATTTTGCTATCTTATTTTCTGAATAAGCATGAACTTGATCGTTCATGGTAACATGATCACTACCCATTCAAACTTAAATTTATCACATTAATTTAGTTTTCTGGACCAATACTTAGCCTTCAGAGCTTTTTCTCATGCCCCTTCTTGCTTTCTCCTCTGGTGGCACTTGGATACATGGGGCAGTGCAGCAGCTTACACATCATACTGTCAATTTGGGATCAAATTTCAATTCTAAGTAAAGTACTTTAGATTCACTGCTTTCCACTTAGGTAGCTGACTCTGTTTGGCCTATGACATATACAGGAATTTGATGTTGTCAATATCTATGTACAACACAAGATCTACTTACCCTTCAACCTTCTCATATAATTCCTAAATCTCTTCCAGTCCACTAGCCTCTCAACACTTTGGAGTCTCATTGGACGTTTTGGATGTTTTCCATACCATATCACATTATGGGGATACAGAGACAGGGAAGGGTGGTAGGGACACTATGTCTCAGAATGGCTGTCTCATGTGCTCTCCTGAAGTTTGTATCATTGACAAGATTCCTTGTTATCATGGGCACTCTTCCAATTACCTTGGTCAGACTTCTTCATGGGTAAAAGGCAGAAACCACATCTGTTTTGGAAGATCCAAAGCTATCTAAGAATCTTTATTCCCAGCCCAACAGTTTTTAAGTTCACATGTAATAGACAGGGATAGGACATCTCACCATCTGACTTCTGTAACTCTTCAGCCTACTTTCCTGACACAAGCAATAATTTGACTGGTTTATTGGGGGTGGGAATAAAATCCAACTTTAAGTTAGATCTTACATCTAAGTATAATTAGCATTAATAAACTCTGCTATAGACATTCATGCTCTGACTGTATATTCTACCCCATGATCTTTCAGATTTCAAAGTAGAGCTATTTTCTATTCCAGTAAGTTGAGGTTAATTTCAAGCCAATACTCTTCCTTTTGAATTATAAAAGCCATTGCAAATTTGAACTGACTTCTATTTTCTAGGCTGCATCTGCCTTTTCCCTAAAGAAATAAAAACCTTTGATCCAATGAGTGGAGAGACTTGGGGCAACATTAATCATTTTGGAAAGAAAAAACACCTTCAAAAATCTCTAAATTTGATTTAGCTAGAGTAGCATCATGTTGATGAGTATAATTTACCAATCTATAAATAAAACTTTTCAATATTATCAGTATTATCTACAATACTTCATACAAAAACCAACTCAAGATGCATCTTTGGATGGGTAGATCAGCTATACAAAAATACACAAAGAAAACACACACACACACACAAGTGATTTAAATATCAGATTCATATGTAATCTGTAAATGAATATAATGAAAATTATTTGTAAATCATGAAAGTGGTATATCCACAGCACTGTAATTTATCCTTCAAATGCATAATCATGAGTTTATTGATTAAAAAGAAAAAAAACAAAATCTAATGGATTATTCAGTCACTTACCAACAGATATTGAATGTCTATGTAACAGAAGGGTTACAGGCACTTTGTAAACATAGTTAAACATATAAAAATGCATACCATCTTTAAATCATATTAGCAGGGCTTTTTACAATAAAAATGCTAATAGTCTATTTCTGTAAAAAACGTTTTTATATACTTAAAGCAAAAAAAAGTTACACACTTGATTTTCTTATGTTGTGAAGATTTTTTAAGGAGAATTTTTTTTTCCTCAATAGGAATCTCAACATATTTAACTATTAGTTGTTCCATCTGCACGTGTTTCCAATAGCTATATATGTTGGAGCAGATGTTTTAAAGTCCAAATACTAGTATAAAACTAAACAGAAATGTACTGTCCATTCACCAGGATGGAGCGACACTGAAATAATATACAATTCAGGAAGAGACCATAGTAGCCATGAGAATACATCTTGGAGACCTCCAACTTGAGGGACCTGTTGACAGGGTGCCACAGACTGCTCTGGAATCTACCTCTGTACTTAACCAGAGGGTCTACCTCCCATGGGCTGCTCCCAGTTAATGACTGAGCATAAAAAGTTCTTTCTTGGGGAACACGGGGCTCCTCTCCATGCTAACTTTGGCCAGAGAAATCTTCATGGCCTTAGCAGACAGGACTTGGTCTCTAAGTAGTATAGACTTTTCCAGCCAAGCTTTGGATAGCTATCCCAGTCTACTTCTTCCCTAGTTCCTCTCCTGGGTGTTTTCCCTAATAAAATCCTTGCACAGTGAAGCCTATCTTGATTTTTTGCTTCTGTGGGGACCTGAACACAGCCTAAATGTTTCAACAGTTAAACATAATCTATCAAGAAAGACCTGGGCAGCCCCCGTAGCTCAGCGGTTTAACGCTCCCTTCAGCCCAGGGTATTACCCTGGAGAGTTGGGACGGAGTCCCACATCGGGCTCCCTACATGGAGCCTGCTTCTCCCTCTGCCTGTGTCTCTGCCTGTGTGTGTGTGTGTGTGTGTGTGTGTGTGTGTGTGTGTCATGAATAAATAAATAAAATCTTAAAAAGAATGAAAGACCTAAGTGCTACATTGGCGGAGGGAGCAATTTGAGAAGGTAAACTTCAGAAGTCAAACTGTTTTCATTTTAATGTTTGCTAATTCCTTAAATGCATGTGATAGTGTTTCTCCAGGGTGATATTGTAGGACAAAGATTCAGAAAACTACTTCGGTTTAAGAGACTACACCAAGAATTAAATTGATCACTCACAAAGAATTGAATTCATAAAAAATCAGTGGAGTGATTATCTACTAAGGAGAAGGGTTTAAGATATCCCTGCACATTTTTGCTAAGGCTGTCCTACTACAAGACTTATTCTTCTCCTGATACTAATTCCATAGTTAGTCACATAGGCAACTAAATAGGTAAAGACTAAGAAAAATAAAAGTTTTTTCATTGCAGGGAAGAGGATTGGCTTGTTTGCTCCTTGCAAGAATGTTCATGCTAGCTCAAAAACATGGGTGATCCTGGAGGGCATTATGCTAAGTGAAATAAACCAAGCACAAAAAGACAAATACTGCATGATCTCACTTACATGTGAAATCTAAAAAAATCAAACTCAAAGAGGTGGAAAGTGGAATGGTGGTTGCCAGGGGCTGGTTGGTGGGGAAAATGAGGAGATACTGGTCACAGAATACAAAGTTTCAGTTATGCTGGGCCAATAAATTCTGAAGATCTAATGTACAGCATGATGACTATAGTTAATAATACTATATTTCAAACTTGAAATTTCTAAGAGAATAGATTTCAAATGCCCTTACTATATACAAACAAACCACTATGTGAGGTGATGTGTTAATTAACTTGATTGTAGTAATCATTTCCCAGTGTATACATATATCAAAATATCACATTGTATACCATAAATACATACAATTTTTACTTGTCAATTATTTCTCTCTTTTTTTTTAAAGATTTTACCCATTTATTAATGCGAGACACAGAGCGAGAGGCAGAGACAGGCAGAGAGAGAAGCAGTCTCCCTGTGGGGAGCCCAATGTGGGACTTGATCCTCGGACTGGGATCATGCCCTGAGCCTCAACTGCTGAGCCACTCACATGTCCCTGTCAATTATTTCTTAATAAAGCTAGAAAAAAATTACTGGGCTCCTGACTCTGAATTCCTCTCCTATAAGGCAATCTGCTGCATGTATAGGGTGTCATTTGTCACTCTGTGTCACCCTATAGGAACTGGGGACAAATGTATGGACATTGGTCATTGCTTTTGCTGTGGGTAATGATGTCTCTGCTCCAATTGTCTCACATCTTCTGTCACCATCTACACCTTTTGGCTAAGTTGTTACCTTGCAAGTGAAGTAAAATTTCATACCCTCCTTGGTTGGTGACACTCACTACTTTATTAGAAAATTTGCTTCTCTATGTTCCCTTTTTTAGTGAGTGAGATTACTATTTATCCTATAAAGAAGACAGTTTCTCAAATATATAAGAACAACAACTAAAGTCAGTTGTAATATATAAATCCAAGAAATATTTTTTGCTCAATGAGAAAACTGTGTTTTAATTAACTCAATATAACTGGCTACTATTCACTAAGGACTCATCCTATATAGGTTTTTACGAGACAATATTCATGTTCAAGTTATGGTTAGGAGAATAATAACCACACATTTAAAAGATTATACTGGCTTGAGTATAACATTAGTTAATGAGCTGCCTTTTTCATTCCAATGGTTTCATTCCAATCTTGCAATTTGCTTTAATTATTTGGGACAAATTATAATTTAAGGGGTTTACATGAAGCCAATTTAACTGTTCAGCTCTTGAGTATATTTTGTTTGAGCATAGAATCCTGGATATGTGTGCATAAATTCCTATGCAATAGCTCCATAAAACAAAGTACATAATATAATTATACTCTTCCTAGTGGCTTTTGGCCCATGTTGGTTAAGCATCCAAGTGTCCAGATGTTTCTGGAAATGCTCAGATAACTAGAGATTACATATAAAAATGTCCTTGCCAAATAAAAAAATAATGTTTCTTCTAATATCTATGAAACATTTGTTAATGACTTCATAATAGAACTGAATACTTTGGATTAGAATTGGAAATATCAGTACCACCAATACCAAAATTATTGTCAAATATAAAAATGAATCAGAACAATTTCTTTAGTATAACATGACCAAAAACATTAGCTAATTGCCTTAAAATTTTAAAAATGGAAATCGTGACTTTTATAGTTAATACAGACCAATCTTATTGACTGTGTCTTATCTCATAAATAGCACACTGGCTTTGTTGAAATGAACTAACTGACATTTGATTTCTGCTTTTCACTATTTACATTCTTGATAGTGTTTTTTTGGTATAGGTGCATTTATCATTAGATAAAATGTAAATGTGAAGTTATAATTAAAATTTAGTAAATATCTAAAGGGAAGAAGAATAGAGAAACAAGAGGATTCTGAAGTTTTAAATTAGATGAATCTTGGGGTGGCTCAGTTGGTTGAGAGCTTCACTCGATATCAACTCGATATCATGATCTTAGGGTTGCGTGATCAAGCCCCAGAGCTCAGTCCTGGTCATAAAGCCTGCTTAAGAATCTCTCTTTCCCTCAACGTCTGCCTCTCCCCTCCATGCATGCTCTCTCTCAAACAAATGAACAAATAAATCTTTAAAATAAATAAATAAATAAATAAATAAATAAATAAATAAATAAATAAATACAAAATAGTTATCAGCGTATTTCACAGTATCCACGCTTTTGTTAATTACATCTTAAATGTGTTTCTGTATAATTATGGGACCATACATCTCAATTTGTCCAAGATAGTCCCAGTTTTTGCCTGTTGTCTCAAGATAAATAGTAGTTTCCATTTTATGATCAATATATTCTACTTTGGACTATAAATTACAGTAGACCACTGTACTTACATACAGTTTAATTATATTTTCTCTGTATTGTATCTTTATAGTGTTCATATAGATTATACTTTTTAAAAATTTTTTTTAATTTTTTTTTTTTTTATGACAGTCACACAGAGAGAGAGAGAGGCAGAGACACAGGCAGAGGGAGAAGCAGGCTCCATGCACCTGGAGCCCGACGTGGGACTCGATCCCGGGTCTCCAGGATCACGCCCTGGGCCAAAGGCAGGCGCTAAACCGCTGCACCACCCAGGGATCCCCAGATTATACTTTTTTAAAGTAACATGTGATATATGCTACTTTGGGATCTACTTTTTACTTAAAATTATTATAATAATATTAGCTATTTAATGCATGATGAATATATAAAACATGTCATTTTTGACCTTGAAAATGTGCAAAAAATTATTTTGTCTCAAGCTTATCATTTGCTTTAAGCCTTTATTACTTTTTGGATTAAATCTATCCATAGCTCCATACAGAAAACTCTAACACAATTATACAAGGAGTGAAGCAGTTTCCTGAAGATGAAACAGTTCTAAACTATTAAACACTGACCCACTTGTATTTCCATTGATGTAGCATCCATCCAGAGTAATAGCAGGAGAAGAAAACAACAAGCTAGTTGCAGTAGATTACCTTTTTGGCAGTTCTGAAGCTTCAGGTGCTCACCTATGCTCCCATAAATTGACTCCCATGCCCAACTACTTTTCATTTTCATTTCAAATAACAATAAACATATTACACCTACACAGAAGCATTTTATTTTATGGCAACTGCAATAGAATTAACAAAGCATTTTAATAACTTGAAGATTTCCATTATATCAAAGCTCAGTTACTGTTTCTCAGAATGGTTCTTTTACTTAATATGGATGTCCAAAATTGAAAGCAAAGGATAGATAACTTTAATTATCCCCATAACCTGGCATCTGTGGTAATGCCATTAGCCAGGAATTTTGCAAGGGATATAATGGATATTGTCATATGGAACCAAATTGTGTCGACCACAGGTGTGAATTGTAGTACACAAGGAAAACAGGAAAAATCAGGTTTCTAGTCATTAAAACAGCAGTACAGAAGCTAGGATTTGGGTGGGTATGCAATACAAAGGAAAAACAGCTGCACACCTGCTTCATGCTTTATGAGCATCATGAGTATATTTGATGCTCAATTAAATCATCATAATTATAATTTAGGGTGCCACCCTCAAGAAAGAATATCTTAACTTTAATTATCTGTCCAGGAGTTACTACTCTGTTTTGCATAGATATGAGCAATCATGTTTAATCATAACACAACAAACCAAGTTTTAAAACTACCTTGAAGACATTTTCTAAAATAAATAAAGCAGCCATTCATGCAATGCAATGTTTATCTACTGTTATTTTTATAGGAAGTTCTTACATTGATTACATGTGTATAATTATGTATATACTAGTTTATATATAATATAATATACATGATCTAGATTGTGTGTGTTTGTGTGTGTGTGTGTGTGCGCACAAAATTATATCAGAGGTAAGTGATGAATAGAAAAGGGGATTCTCCATTGCAGACATTTTCATTTCATAGAAAAAAGAATTTGAATGATGTGTTCATGAAGTATTGTTTACTATTACTAACCTTTGAACAGTGTGTTCATGTAGGATGTTTACTACAACTTTTACATTTTATTAGAGGCTGTGCATGATTTTCAAGTATTTTTTTTTAATTTTCAAGGATTTTTAACATTTCTCCCTAAATTAAGTAAGTTTCCTTTCTCTAAGGCTTCACCATATACTAGCTATGCAACTTGGCTAAGTTCCTAAATCTCTGTGCCCTTAGTTTTTCACTTAGAAAGTGAGAATGATAATGATATCTATTTACCTTATGGAGTAAATTAGCTAATAAATGTGTATTTCCTAGAGGAATCCTTAGCACATAGTAAAAGATCAATACATATAGCTACTCTTTTGAAGATAAAACCAAGAAATGGAAAAACTAAATTATTTATCCAAGGTGCATATTAAAACAAGATGGGTTAAAGCAATATTCATATTAAAGTTTATAACTTAGAGGCTATTATACGAAAGATAATTACATGATGTCGCATTTTTGTTTCTTAAAATTTTTCTAAATGTTTTAAAAAACGAATTCACAAAAAGCTTCTGCTAACAACAACAACAAAAGATAATGTTAACTAATACAGAAAGCAGACTAACATATGAAAAGCAGTGAAAAGTCTATGTTACCTTTAGTTATTTCACCTGACTCTAGTTGGGCTTTGGGCACTTTGTCACCACAGAGATCATGAAAAGAAGAAAATAAGATCCAGAAAGTTTAGATAGTTTGAACTAAGTATTCTCAATGGTACAAACTTGGATCTAAATAAACATTCCTGATGTCAGCTTCTGTTGTTTTCTTTTTTTCTATTTACTGAAGACTTCTCTATGCAGACCCATACCACATCCCCACTAAAATTCCAATGAAAATATACACAACATGCACTACGCATGCACACACATATACAAGCTTACATTCACATGCACAAGCACTCCCCATCCCCACATATCTATACTTGCATTTATGGTGTTAGACTACTATACATTTATGAACTGAACTACCTGTTATTTCCCTTTTTACTTGGGATGTAGCTAACACCAAACTGATGGCTGAATCAGAACTAACATAAAGTCCCAGTGATTACTAAAATGTACCTTAAAGCAACTGCTTATAGCCTCCATCCTATAAAGGAGATCAAAAAAGATCAAGACTTCATTTCAGATGACAAGATGTGCTGATATATCCTCTACTCAAAATGAAAGCTCTTTCCTCACTCCAAACTGTTTAATCCTGTACATTAGAAATCCTCTTTAATTTTATACTAATATTAAATCCAAATTAAATTTATACTAATATTAAATCCAAATTAAATTTCCAAAACTAACATCAAATCACTCTTTTTTTTATTTCTCAAGCATATTTTTAATTCTCCATCATAAAGTGTCATCCCTACTATCATCTATATTTCCTTATACCAAAATACTGACAATACTCTATTTGTTAGGATTGTTTCCCAGTATGTCTGTTCTATCTGAATTGCATTACAGGGTGTGGTGCATAAAAGATGTTTTAAATAAAGGAATAAGTACATGAAAATACAAAAGTGGGGGTACCTGGGTGACTCAGTGGTTGAGCATCTGCCTTTGGCTCAGGTCATGATCCCAAGGTTCTGGGATCCAGTCCTGCATCAAGCTCCCAGCAGGAAGCCTGCTTCTCCCTCTGCCTATGTCTCTGCCTTTCTTTCTCTGTCTCTCATGAATGAATAAATAAAATCTTTTAAATATATATAAAAATGATGTTAAAGAAGCTATTTGATATCAAAAGTGTAATGGAAAACTTCCCTGAAGACAACACATAACTAACCTTCAGCTTCTTCCTACGTGAAAAGGTAATGGTAGCAATAAAAGTCTTATAGGATGGTTGTACACAACAAAATAAGAGTATATATTAAAACTTTAGTAGACCAAACATTACAGTAACAGGAGTTATTTTTATATCTACTTTCTATTAATCTTTTAATGGAGAGTTCTTTTTTCCTTAAAATATAGCTCTAATTAATTCTACTTTTTTCAATTTAGACTGACCTCACCCTAAGCCAACATGTCAGCTCTCTTAATGACTGAGCATAAAAAAAAAAAAAATGAGCATAGATAGTAAGTCACACACTATCACGCTCTACCTTAGTTGAGTTGGGAATATCAGAAATTCTGGATACACAGTTCTTTCTCACTAGAAATATTTTTAGTCACACTTAGCTTCCAATCTCTTCTCTCTTTTTACATTACCTTAAACAAGGCTATAATTGGCATTTACTGAATGAATCAGGTGCATTTCACTAAATGCTCTTAATCTCTTTTATAAAATGTCTTCTATAGTAAAAGAAACTGGATACCCTCTATGTTTCCTTGAAAGATGAATGATTTATCTATTCTGCTTCCTTGATTTTTACCCCTCCCCAGCTGTGAGCTTCTCCAGTGAGATTTTATACTTGAAAAGCACCAAGCTTTACTCTACTGCTGCTTGACATTGTAATGAAGACATTTGGGGAAAGTCTTCCAAGAGAAGATGAAGAATTATTTATGTAACAATATGATCTCCCTTCTGAAACCCCCAGGAATATCTAAAATAGCATAATATTGTCTCACATTTTAAATGGATTAATTAAATTTGAAATACTTGATTTGATGATGGCAATAATTATATTTGAATTAATGCTGCTTCTGTTATCTTATCCTAGGAGTTCATAGAGAATACATGATATAACCTCTGAGATATTTAGCAGCAATGAGGCATATATTTTTTAAAAAGCTTTTATTTAACTTTTAAAAATATGGCTTCCATTTTTATTATAAAGAAAAAAATACTCTCGAAGCACTTACATTATACACACATATATTTCATGGAATTTCTAAAAATAGAAGTCACTTCAATAGGCATTCCCTAGCTAGTTTATCAAAAGGACTTGCACTTCCTCATTAAATAAGAAGTACAAATATTTGAGAGTCTAAAAATAAACTAAAAAATTTTTTTGAAGATAGGCAGTTCTACTTAGGAAACGGGGATCAAATGAAAGCTCTTAAGGAGGTGGTTAATGTAATTTATCTGTACATAAAACTGACAGTGTTTTAGGCTTCTGTACTTACCCTGAGGCACTGGTCTCATTAGGAAGGGAGAAAATAATGCCCTATATCTCAAGTTAATCCTTTGAAAGTGCAAGATCCTCAGAGATAGGAGTTGAAAGTTTTTTAAATTTTCGTTTTATGGATAGAAAATAATAAATGTGGTTTTATACTTCTTTAATTTCTGTTTGAATATTTTAGAATTTGTCAATACCTTCAATGAAGTCTTGTTATAGTTTTTTTAATAAAATATCATTAATAATAATAGCAAATCTGTGACTATGTTACTATAGAATATGAATAAATTCTGGATAATTTTAAATTTTCAGTCAAACACAGTTCTTTATTATGTTTCAGTAATTCAAAATTATATTTTGTATAAACTATTTGTTATTTCATAGGCCAAAATACAAAACTAGTTTGATATTTCATTAACCTGTATAATAACAGCTGCAAAAAAATGAGCAAAATACTGACATATCAGGCTCATAACTCCTATTTACTTATTTAGCTTGTACCAAAGGTGATTCTTGACTCCATATTAAAAAGAAATTCTAAGACCTCTTTCTGTCTTTGAAATCAAAAGCTCAGTTGAAATTTCTTTTGTTTTCCTTTCTAGGGTTATAAAAATGTATCCTTTATCTCTCTCCCTGCCTCCACACAGCCCCAACTAGTGGGAAAACAACGTCACCTTTGGATCATGCCTAAAATGTTTCTGGCTTGTTCAATGAGGTTCAGTCATCACAATATGCACTAGAGCATAATAATGAAAATTTTGATAATAATACGCTGACATTTAATGAACATTAAGCATCAGGTACTTTGTGAACTGCTATATATTCATCACTTAGTTCTAATACTCATAACAACCCTGTGAACCAGATATTATAACCTTATTTTACAAATAAGTTGATAGGCTTTGAGAAGTTGAGTAACTTGCTCAAGGTCACAAAACTGATAATTGACAGATTTGGTATTCAAAACTGGGCCTATCTCAACCTCTATGTTATATTGACTCTCTATATTACTAAAGAATAAAACCCATTGCTAAATTGAAACCTACGACAACTTAGATTGTATCTGTCTCCTTCATCATTGTATTTCTCATACCCTAGAAACCTGAAGTGCTCAACAAACATTTGTAGAATGGATGAGTATCCATCACATTAAGTCAAAAAATTTTTATCATATGAAAAGCCACAATCACTATGCCCTGTATAACCAAAAGCAGAAATCATGGTGTTGTGGTGGCTATCTTTTTATTTACATATTTTCCCCTAATTCGGTTACTTTAATCAATTTTATCCCAGTATGACATTTTCTCCCAAGACTTCTCTTGATTTTGTACTGTTTCACCTATGAACAATCTTCATTGCCTTATGCTTCCTAAAAGCTACTCTGTTTCATTCTCTGGCACTTTATTCACAGAGATCTGTAATCCTTTGCAAGTCAGGTACCATTTAGCTTTCTTTGTAAGAGAAACACAGAAAATAATATATGTACCTTATTTTAAATATTTTTTTTACCTGAAGAGTATGACAGTCTCTTTGTTCACTGAAGAACGGACTGTCAAAGCCTCTGTTATCCACTGGCCACAACTGAAGAACAGTGCCTAGATATCCTTTGTGGGAAGAGAAGAATTAGTAGGGAGAACCTATAGGCAAGACAAGATTTCCTATGCAGTGAGCATGTGGTAGTAGAATACAGGATTTTTGAGCATAATTATCCCCTATAAGGATCAGAAACCTTTGCCTAAAAGTTCTTTTATTTCTCATTTTCTTCTTGTTCTCTCTGTGTCTGTTTCTCTCTTGCCTTTCACTATTTTTAGTCTACTAAAAGAGAATGAAAACTTTTTTTTCCATTCTGTATCAATGATTAAGACCAAAATTTAAATATTTGCAGAAGTCACCAAATGACTAAAATTCACTTAGGCTTATTTGTTAAATAAGATTTTGAAAAGATACTTATCTGTCTACTTGTCTATTATCTTTGTTTTATAACAATTCAAAATTATGTCCCAAAACTTAATAAAGATTCCTTTATCCTACTCTTAATGGATTCTCCTCTTCTTATTAAACTAACCACTGAGAATCTTGTTGATTCATATTTTCCAAGCCCATCAATATTTATAACATTAGGAAAAAAACCTTTCTGTCTACCTCATCTTCATTGAAATTACTGTTGTCATGACAGGGGTATATGGCAGAGCACCAGAGGTAACTGATACACTTATAACAAGATTTTTTTAAACATGCCATATGAAATAAAATTACCTTCTATTCCTGGCTTGCCAGGAATATTTCCTTTATTTTTTTTTCTTAAATGATTGATTTCTTTGAAAAGTTCTTGAAATTCTGTGCCAAGAAGAAGAGATTATTACTTATGTTTTTTTTCTTTACCCTATTGGTTTGGTGCATTAAGTTCTAAGTTTTCTCATGTCATAGTATGCTTGAATTCCTAGGTTGGACCCAATATATTTATTATACACACACCTACGCACAAAGTTGAATAAGAATTAATGACATTTTTAAAGGCTATTTGCACATGGACATCAAAAATCAGGTTGTAGGGATCCCTGGGTGGCGCAGCGGTTTAGCGCCTGCCTTTGGCCCAGAGCGCGATCCTGGAGACCCGGGATTGAATCCCACGTCGGGCTCCCGGTGCATGGAGCCTGCTTCTCCCTCTGCCTGTGTCTCTGCCTTTCTCTCTCTCTCTCTCTGTGACTATCATAAATTTAAAAAAATAAAAATAAAAAAAATATTTATTTGAAAAAATTAGGTTTGTAGTAGGTAGAATAATGACCCCTTCTTGAAGGAAATCCACATCCTAATCCTCAAAACCTATGAATATGCTTCTTCATACCAAAGAGACTTTGAAAGTATGACTAGGGTAAGGATCTTGAAATGGATTATCCAATAGGCTCAGTCTAATCAAATAGGTTCTTTTTTTTTTTTTTTTACTTTAAATAAAATGTTATCAAAAAAACATGCATGCAGAAAAGTGCACATGGTCTTAGTGAATAGCAAGATGCATTTTAACCATGAACTCAAATGTGTAACAACCATGCAGATCAGAAAGTAGTACTGAAGGGGCACCTGGGTGGCTCAGTGCCTCAGTGGTTGAGCATCTTCCTTTGGCTCAGGTCATGATACCAGGATCCTGGAATGGAGTTCTGCATCAGGCTCCCCAGAGGGAGCCTGCCTCTTCCTCTGCCTATGCCTCTGCCTCTCTCTCTGTGTATCTCTCATGAATAAATAAATAAAATCTTTTTTTTTTAAAGTAAGTAATGTTGAAAAGCAGTACTGAAAAGGTCTTGTCATGATCACTGTCTCTCATTAACCTTAATCTTCTTTTTGAAGATAAACAGTGTTCTGATTCTAAACAGTATAAATTAGTTTTGCCTGGTTTTGAAATTAATATATATGGAAACAGAGTATATACTTTTTCACGTTTGGCTTCTCTCACTCAACATTTTTGTGAGATTTGTGTTCCATATAGCAATCAAATGGATTCTTAAAAGTGGAAAACTTTCCCAGTTCTGGTCAGAGGGAAATGTGACTACGGGAGAATAGTTAGGAAAACTGTGCAGGCTTTGTAAATGGAGGAGGGAGACTAGGACCCAGAGCATGTGGGTGAACTCTAGAAGAAAAAAACAAGGGAACAGATTCTCTTTTAGAACCTCCAGAAAGTAAGGTAGTCCTGAGACACTTTGATTTTAGCCAAATGCAATCTGTCTTAGATTTGTGATATATAGAAATTTTAGATACTGTTAAAATTATGTTAAACTGCTGAATTTGTGGTAATTTGTTACAGCAGCATATATTAACACAAAGATTCGTCTAAAAAGTTTCTATTTGATATGTCCTCTCTTAGTTTGGATAGTCTGACAATTTGATCAAGTTTATTCTGGTCTTAAACATTGTGTTGAAATGCTTTATTTTTTCCTTAACTTTGCACACCCACATATAATACTACCTGGAACATGAGTCATTGCAAGTAGATTTATTTAGTAATTCAATTTCTCCTATGATTATTATTTTATTAAGAAATTATATATTATTATGATTTATTTTTCTTAAGATGAAAGACGATATATTTTAAATTAATTTCTCATGATTATTTTTCTCATTTTTCTCTTGACCATTCTTGCTAGAAGAAACAAGTCAGTTTTGTTACATTTTTTGGTTAAGAACAGCTTTTGGTTTTGATTATCCTCTCCAATGATTCCTGATTTATATTTCATTGAGCATTTATTTTTTCCTCCTACTTTCTTTATTCTGTTAAAAATGTGTCTAGTTTCTTGAGATGAATGCTAAATTCATTTGTTTTCAAACTATGTTAATGTTATAAATTTATTCTAATTAACATTTTCATTCAATTCCAGAATTTTGATATGTGATGAATTCATTTCATTCAGTTGTAAATATTATATTATTTCTACCATAATTTCTTATTTTTATTGGGATATAATTGGTTTATAACATTAGTTTCAGGTGTAATGATTCAATATTTGTATGATAAAATTAGTTAACATTTAGGGTGGCTGGTTGACTCAGCTGGAAAAGCATCTGACTCTTCACCTTGGGACCATGAGTTCAAGTCCCATGTTGGGTGTAGAGATTTCTTAAAAAAAATAATATCTTGGGAAAAAAATAGTTTACATTTATTCATTACATACTTATTAAGTTTTTTTTCTTATGATGAGAACTTCTAAGATCTACTATCTTAACAACTTTCAAATATGCAATGCAGTGTTGTTAACTATAGTCTTTGTACTATATGTTACATCCTCATGACATATTTATTTTATAGCTAGAAGTTTGTACCTTTTGATCCCCCTTACCCATTTCATCTTACTCCCATCTCCAGCAACCACCAATTTGTTCTCTGCATCTATGAGTTTGTTTTTGTTTTCGTTTTTGTTTTTTAGATTCCCTGTATAAGTGAAATCATATGATATTTGTCTTTCTCTATCTGATTTATTTCACTTAGCATAATGCCCTCAAGAGCAATTTATGTTGTTATAAGATTTCATTCTTTTTTATGGCTTAATTGTATTCATATGTGTATGTGTACATTACGTCTTCTTTATCCATTCATACATCAATGAATACTTAGATTGTTTCCATGTCTTGGCTATTCTAAATAATGCCACAATGAACACGAGGGTTCATATATCTTTTCAAATTAGTTTTTTTTCATTTTCTTTGTGTAAATACCCAGAAATGGAATTGCTGGATCATATAGTAGTTCTATTCTTAATTCATTGAAGAACCTCCATATTATTTTCCATAGTGGCTGTATCATGATTTCTTCTTAACCTGAGTCATGTGTGAGTGGATAGATGATAGATAGATAGATAGATAGATGATAGATAGATAGATAGATAGATAGATAGATAGATGATTGATAGACAGATAGATAGATAGATATGAAATTTTATAACTATTTAAAACATTTTTGCATTGTGGCCAGATATTATGGATTGTATAATATCATTTTGAAATGAGTTGAGACATCCTTTGCAACCTACTATATGTAAATGTAGTATGATGTTTTACAAATGCTGTAAATGTTAAAAATTAATGTATGTTCTTAATTTATTTCAGACAGAATTCTCTATTCATCTCTTAGATAAAACTTGTCAACATATTCTATATTTTTATTAGTTTTTGCCTCTCCTAATCTTTCATTTTATGAAAAAAAGGGTTGAGACTTTACCATAGTTAGGATCTTTTTCAATTTCTCCTTGTAATTCTATTTTTGCTTTTTTGTAATGGGAGCTAAACAGTTCACAAGGGTCTCATCTTCCTGTTGTGGTGTTTATTAGTGTACAGTGTTCTATTTATGTTTATTACCCTTTTAAATTTAAATGTTATTTTTTTAGAAATTAATAATTTTGGTCAAATGTTCTTTTTTAAAAAAGATTTTATTTATTTATTCATGAGAGACACAGAGAGAGAGAGAAGCAGAGACACGGGCAGAGGGAGAAGCAGGCTCCATACAGGGAGCTCGATGTGGGACTCTATCCCGGGACTCCAGGATCATGCCCTGGGTGGAAGGCATGTGCTAAACCACTGAGCCACCCAGGGATCCCTCAAATATTCTTTTAGCTTATAATACTTTAATATTTTAAATTCAATTCTCTATTTAAAGCTTCAAATAATAATGATATTTTACTCTATTGTCAGCATTTTAAGAGTGAGTTCTAGACTGTCCCCCAGGCTTAATCCATCTTATCATGTAGTTGTGGGCATGACTGAAATTGTGAAACTCTTACAATTCTTCTTAAACTTTCTTGTGGAAGAATGTGTTCCAGATTTCACTGAAAAAAGGACTATAAAACATAGATTTCATAAGTCACTCATTCTATAAATATACCACATATTTATTTACATCTCTATCCATCATCATCTCTTCCTCTGGGCACCAAAGACTCTTGTCTTTTTTTGAGGTCAATCCTCCCACTTATGCTCTGGATACTGATCTGCAGCACAGGGACATGCTCCCTTAGCTACTATAATTTCTCTTGTGCGTTTAATTTCTCCCAAAGTGACTTAGGGACTCACTTCTTCCCCAATGGGATAAGAAAATCACCAGTATTGCTGGTCTTTTATAGTTCTCCAGTGACCGCATATCACCTACTATCTACTTTATTCTCTAATATCACCTCTCCTTTACAGACAAGCCACTTCACTATCTATATGATATCACATTTCAAGTCTACAGAGTCTAAATTTATTTATTTATTTTTTAAAGATTTTTATTTATTTGTTCATGAGAGACACACACAGAGAGAGAGGCAGAGACAGAGGCAGAGGGAGAAGCAGGCTCTCCGCAAGAAGCCCAATGCAGGACTGGATTCCGGGACTCTGGGATCATGCCCTGAGCCAAAGGCAGACAGACTCAACCTCTGAGTTACCCAGACATTCCCTAGAATCTAAATTTATATTTAAAAAAAAAAAAAGAAAACACTGGAAGTGTTGAGCCCAATTAACCTAGATTTTTCTACTTTCAGATCAAATTCATTGTTAGGGTCTCATCAAGAAATATTTCTGAAATACTGATATCTTAATGTTCTCTCTTCACTTGGCCCCTGAGATAACATTATTTTCTTATTTCCCTACTTCTTTGCTCTCCTTCGGCAGCACCACCCTTACCACCCCTCATTCAAATGTTATCCCACCATGTTCTACCTTAGAGTTCTTATTTCATATACAATTTTATCATGTTAATTCTTGTCTACATTCTTATGAATTCTAAATCCATACTTCTGGCTTAGTTATCTCTTCCCAGTTTCTGGGGAAATATGTTGCTTATTTGACAAAGGATTAATAGACCACATTTGCTGGATTACTTTTTATTTGTGATGAAGAAAATCTTGAAAGAAAAATAAGGAAGAGAAGTTTGCTGTCAGAGTATGATGGATAATGCCAGTGAAGAAATTTGAATGCTACTAAATAGGTAATGAAAAAGCATCAAGGGATGTCTGGGTGGCTCAATCTGTTGGGCATCTGACTTTGGCTCAGTTCATGATCCTAGGGTCCTAGGTTTGAGACCCATATTGGGCTCCCTGCTCAGCGGGGAATCTGCTTCTCCCTCTGCCCCTCCCTCTGCTTGTGTTCTCTCTCTGACATCCTCTCTCTCTCTCTCAAATAAATAAAATCTTAAAAAAAAAGAAAAAGTATCAAAAATTTTTGAGGAAGATACTAACTTTATAAATAATATGCTTTAGAAAAAGTACCGGTTTATGGTGGACAGATTTGAGAGAGAGAAGAAAAGAAAGATGGGGAAACATTAGAACACAAAATTAGCGTAAAAATCAGTGACCTAATGTGGGATGGGAAGGGTACAGTGTAAACTGAGGGAAAGATTCTAAAAAGTTTATAAAACACAATATACAATGATTTGTGAATGTTGAAGTGTGAGAAAAAAGAAAAGAAGGACTTGGCAAAACTGCTTAAGTATTCACTTTGGGTAGGAAAAGAAGCCTACAATGGAAAAAAGTGTTAACTCATTTTACCTCATATTTAAGGTATCCATTAGTTATATCTGTGGGGAAAAAAATCTGCAGGCAATTAGAAAAGTAATTCTGATATTCAAGAAAGAAGTCAAGTAAGAAAAAAAAAATAGGAAGTTACTAAAGCTGATGGTGGGTGTACTATTAAATGGAAAATGTCCTCTGAGAGAAGGTATCTTAGACCAAGTAGAATCCTAGAGAGTGGTTGCACTTGTGTAGAGAAAAAAAAAGGGGGGGGCATGGCTATGGACAAAAACATGGCAGCAATCACAGAAAAAAGAGAACATAGCACCAGGTAAACTAAGAGAAGAGAGAATTTCAGGAAGAAAAGTATGAACAAGTATGAACAGGAATAAAAGTCATAGAAAAATCAATATATAGGATGTTTGGGAAAAAAAGGCTTTGGATATAAAACTTATTTGCATAACACTGAGTACCATAATATCATTTATTCAAAACACATATATTGAAGTTCCATGAAAGTGAAGCAGCAGCTCTTCTTGATTGAAGGCTAGGACCATGGCATGCAAAGGCAATCAAAAAGTACCATGCCTTCTTTTTGAAAGACATAGTAGGCACTGGAAAGTTTATTGCCCTCCAGGGTATCCTATTTGATGAGAAACAGCTACTATTATTTTAGGGAGAAATGGCTATGTAACTGAATTGGTGCACTAAAGTATTCATTTATGTACTCTGAAAAAAAGTACTGTAGATACTGTGAAAAAATGTTTTGTAAGAAAAAGTTGAGTCATTAATACTAGACATGAATCTTAAAAATAAGTAGAGTGAAGCTTAGAACTGCTTAGACATGAAGAATGACAGTGCTGAATAGGTAAAGAAGCCAGATCATGAAAAAGCTTTGTATACTCTGCCATGTGAACTATTGTGGCATCTTAACAAGAGGGACCATTTTCCGGAGAATATTTTAAAATATGAACTATCATCCCCATATTTCTTTCTCCCAATGGTCTTGTCCCCATTCAAGCAGAAAGCTATTCTGTATAAATTGCCAAAATAAAGGGAGATAACCTCATTTCCTAGGTAGATAACCAGGGAAGGAGCAATATTCTAGAAACAGAAAATGCTGCTTGATGTGCTTGTAAGATAGGGCCTTGGACAGCCTTCCTGAGAATCTCTGTGCTCCTGCCTGACATCAGGGCAGCAGAATGAATTCTGATCTTGCAAGAATAGACAGACAATGTACAGAGTGCTGAAAGACCTAAAAGGACCTTGTGGACAGGATCCTGAGGCATCTTCAAAGATGCCTGTCTAGACAAATGACACACAAGACAAGATGCTCCCCACATGTAGTAGTTTGACTGTACATAATCTATATCAACTTCTACAACTCCAGATTGCTCTTTTCATTCAGATTACAAACAACTTCAGTTATTTCGAATAGTACAAATATAACAACACACGAATCCTTCCTTTGATTCAATATTTTCTTGAAAGAGTAGGCTAGATTTCATTTTTTCTTCAACTCACTAAAATGTTATATAGCAGGCACTTAATATTAAAAGAGAGAAGGAAGTTTCTCATAAATAAGGGACTATTTCAGCAGAGCTTAACTAGATGACTATCTGAGAAAGATTATGTTTTGGCCTACTGAAAGGAAAAATGGATATTGAAATATCTCTCATTATATAGTATATATCTGTCTTACTGTCTTTCAGTGCAATGATAAATTATTTATGTGAGAAATTACATGTTGCAGTATTTCACTGATTAAAAGCCAAATTAAACATCTCAGAGTTAATACTGAAGAGGCACTCTCTGTTAAAGATGGCCTAATATTAAAACGAAAATGTCTTTGACACATTAGGAAAACTTTTGATGACTCTTTTTTCTTTTTATGTCTGCCTTCACATCTGAAGATATAGTGTAAGTTGATAACACATTATAAAATGACCTTCACAAATCTAAAATAATGACTGCCCAGAATGGATTATGGTATTATGGATTACCCAATGAATAATGACCAGTTTTAATGAAAAGCATAGTGAAACTTATTTGACCCTGCCACTTCTAGACGTCCTTCTAAAGGGTCATAATAATATCCCAGTCCATTCATTCCCCATGACTTAATGATTTCTGATTTAACCTGTCTAGGTCTGCAAAGAAAAAAAAAATCTCTAGAAAATGTAATCCCATTTAATAAAACTAAGTTAAATGGTAAGGCAAAGTACTAAAATTTCCATGACAATGTTTAAATTAGAATCTGATTTATCTGTATTACCAATCACAGATGGAAAGTGAGAGCATGTAGGTGTATTACTTTAACAAAAAAATATGTTGAAAAAATTAGTATAGCTTTCTTTTCCCTAGAAAACATTTTTAAAAATGAAATTTAAGAATTTCAAAGCTGAGACATCTAACTAAAATATATAATCTGTTTCAGAGAGATATATGTATAGAACTAAGTAATAAAAAATCATTTGAATATTTCAATGTACTAAAACATCTATTTGAATGAACTATTGTTTGGGATTGTGGAATTATGTAAGTTTTGCCAGAGTCAAAGATATTAATGAAATTTGAAGTTGTAGCAATAATACCATTAAAATAAAAATTGGTAAATTAAGATCAGCATATTTCACATTAATACTTTTTATACAGTATCCTAAACATTAACAAATTGTACTCCACAAATTCCATATGTATTATTTGCCTCAGTGAAAGTGCTAAAGTAGACTGAGGCTAACTTTCTTCTCTGGAAGGAGTTGATATTTTTCATTTTTGCTACAATAAAGACTGATTCATATTTTAACTTTCAATGTCATATTGCCAATACCCAATTTTTGTTGTCACCTCTACTATAAAGCATGTCCTCTTCTTGTCAAGCTCAAAAGGGCACTGTGATGAACCTTGCACTGCATTGGCTTATGATCATTTTCCTGTCAACATCTATCACAATACTGCAGAAAGAGCGTCTTTTCAATGAATCTATTATATGATCAGCACTTACTACGCCTGAGCATCGTTGCTCAAAACGGCACTTACAGGAAAGAAAAAAAAAGTCTTGCCTATTTTCATTAATGATGTGCAATAAGATGTATATGCCAAGTAATTAGTTTCCAAAAGAATACCACATTTAAAAGCAAATTTGCTGAATTATCCAAAAGTATTAATAAACAGTGAGGATAAAACGAATGTGGGTCAAATTTAAACCTGAGTCTAAACATTGCTTGCTGGCTTCATAAAGCCCATTGGATTTTATGTCTTCAAAGGAAGCTGATGTTCTGAGTAATTTAAAGGGGAAATTGATGGGAAAAATCAACAAGGTTATGAACTGAAAATAGACCAGATGAACAAACCCCATACAGTGGAACTATTAAGAGATTATACTCTAAGAAAACTGAAAGACAACTAGTCTGTGAAACATGGTCGACTTGCCAAGTGAATATTCTATGGCAGAGATCTGGAAAATCAGGGTCATTCCTTCTCCACCTCTCATTTTTTAGGTGACCTGAAAATGCTCAGTCTTAAAATTGGACTGCCCTGGGTTCAGTTTTGTGCTCTGCTGCTTTCTTACTAGCAATGTGACACAGTGACTATAATTTATATTGCTTATCCTTCAGTTTGATCATTTTTCAAATGATTCAAGCTTGGTGGGTGGATTAGAGCAATTTTTACAAAGTATATAACATCACTCCTGGTTATTTTTAATTTATTATTATGATAAAAATGGACATGAAGGTAGTTTAAATAATAAAGAGGTAGTTTTACAATTCTAGCCTCATATCAGAAAGCCATGTTTGATCTTTAAGGTATATCAAACATAAAGAACAATTTAGAGACCCTCTCTGAGGTTATCCTGAGTAGAGAGCTTTCTAAATGGCTTATTTCCTAAATGGAAAGCATTTTTTCAAGATTAGATAAAAATGCCTCTTCCTTCCATATAAATTTTCTTTATGTATTTATGCAGAAGTAATGTTTCCATGTAAAATGAGCACAATTTCAGCTTCATAATGCATAGAAAGAGATCAAAGACAACTAAAAAAGAAGCAATTCCAATTAAATACACAGGAGTTACTTTTGTCTTAAAGCAACTAAAACCCAACTGAAATAACTTTGGAATTGACTACTTCAAAATGATCTAGTGGCAGCTCTCACTGAAGAGAGAGACATGGACACTAACAAGCCTCTCTTTCTGTTTTTGTGATCCACGTGTCTATATTTCAATCTCATATGTACCATTCAATTTTGTCCATAGAACTAGAATCATGCCTACAAACAGTCCTGGGCTTGAATATATATATAGCAACACATAACACAGGAGAAACACCCATCCCCAGTATAGAAACTCCTGAGGACAGTTTCTTACTGCCTTAAATTAGATTAATCTGGAACAATGATCACAACCAGGTGTTGGAAATACCAGAAATATCCCAGGCTGGGGTCATTTGACATTACTGTGAGTGATAAATAATCTATATTTTTCATCTTTCAAGAGAAGAAAAGTTTGGTCTGAAAGAGCCTCATTTCCCTGGGGTATAAAGTACTAGACCCAATAAGCAGGAGAAATATATATACTATAAAGGGAGCATAAAATGTAGTATATTATGTATACATTAGCATATATTAATGTAAATGTTTATATTAGAGTAGAAATCCCTTTTTATGTCAAAGTTCAGCAATGAATATATTCTTGTCCTTCAAACTACAGACAGTAAAAAACGATATAACATAAAAATGATGATCACGAAAGGAGGGTGGCAGTAATAAAGAGAACAAGGTGGGTTAAGGCAAAAAAGAAACAAGATTGATGTTAAATTCAAGGTAGACATTTTTCCTAACAACTATTTATATCTCTGTGCATTTTATATGTGTATTGTTTATAAATTGTCTAAATTACTTTTTCAATACACCTATGTAAGTTACCCTTACTCAAATTTAACTCACTCATTCCTAAAGGACAAATTTAATAATCCTTTTCATAAATTGCCTTAAAAAACGATTCCTTGTACATGCTTATTTTCATAGGTCAATGATGTATCACCTCATCAAATGCTATACTATATACACATTATTATTAATAAGGTATGTTCAGCCACAAATAAAAATATTATAAATGTTGTCTTAGAAAAAAATAAGTATATTTGTTTTATGCAAGATGGCCATGGCTAAACAATTCGCATTGGTATGGAAGCTCATCCACATTCCCAGGCACCTGTGCCCTTTCCTTTGTCTCACTCCACCACTTTTGGCTCATGGCAGTCACATTTTCAGGTAACCAGTTTTTATTTAAAAAAAGAAAAGGTATAAAAGGAAAAGGATAAAAAGAAAATAAAGATAGGCAACCAAGTTGTATTTCTTTTAATAAAAACTTTTCTGGAACTCTAACCCAGCAACTTCTTGAAATCCATTGACCAAAACATTATAATGGCCTTCTTTGGCCTCAAAATAACATGAGAAGATAAAGGTTAAGTTAGCACATTTTCACCCAATGAAACAAATTTCACTCTGTGAAATTAATAGAATTCTACCTAGTAAGGAAGGAGATAATGTCTATTGAATAAGCAACTACTTAGACTGAGAGTGCCATCATGAGAAAAACATATCATCTATAATTTACATCCCATGCAGGCACTCTACACATCATGTAACCATGATAGCTACAGCTAGTTAATGTCTAAAATTAATTTTTTAAAAAGTTCCAGTTGCCATGGCCAAGTTAAAGACTGTGTCTGAGGAAGTTTTTTTTTTTTTAATTTTTATTTATTTATGATACTCACAGAAAGAGAGAGAGAGAGAGAGGCAGAGACACAGGCAGAGGGAAAAGCAGGCTCCATGCACCGGGAGCCCGACGTGGGATTCAATCCCTGGTCTCCAGGATCGCGCCCTGGGCCAAAGGCAGGCGCCAAACCGCTGCGCCACCCAGGGATCCCCTGAGGAAGTTTTCAATTTGTTATGCATCCCAAATGCTTTTATAAAATTCCATTTAAATAAGGTATTCTGTAGGCATATTTTTATTTACAGACTAGAAAGCTAACTTTCATAGAGTGATTTTCCCAAGTTCCATAGCTAGGGCCAAGAATTTAACTGAGACATTTTACATTTCACATCTCAGTTTTGTTCACCATCCTTTCCTACTCATTCATATCTTTAGGTCGAACTATTTTATCTTTTGTTTCTCCCTCAAGTATATGTTGATGTTCATTTTAACCAAAGCAAACTTTAGAAAAAGAAGTATAGTTCAGGGGGTAGCTCATTGTGTAATTGAT